>NW_025421404.1:0-143651 GCF_011764305.1 Mustela putorius furo | reverse complement strand
ATAACTGTCCTGTTTGTTAAAAATAATGAGTATGGTTCTTTCCACAGTTTGGCGACTGTGGCCATTGCTGCTATAAACATTGGGGTACAGATGGCCCTTCTTTTCACGACATCTGTATCTTTGGGGTAAATACCCAGTAGTGCAATGGCAGGGTCATAGGGAAGCTCTATTTTTAATTTCTTGAGGAATCTCCACACTGTTCTCCAAAGAGGCTGCACCAACTTGCATTCTCACCAACAGTGTAAGAGGGTTCCCCTTTCTCCACATCCCCTCCAACACATGTTGTTTCCTGTCTTGCTAATTTTGCCCATTCTAACTGGTGTAAGGTGATATCTCAATGTGGTTTTAATTTGAATCTCCCTGATGGCTAGTGATGATGAACATTTTTTTATGTGTCTGATAGCCATTTGTATGTCTTCATTGGAGAAGTGTCTGTGGAAAGAACCAAGATGCCCTTCAATGGATGAATGGATAAGGAAGATGTGGTCCATATACACTATGGAGTAGTATGCCTCCATCAGAAAGGACGAATACCCAACTTTTGTAGCAACATGGACGGGACTGAAAGAGATTATGCTGAGTGAAATAAGTCAAGCAGAGAGAGTCAATTATCATACAGTTTCACTTATTTGTGGAGCATAACAAATAGCATGGAGGACATGGGGAGAAAGGAGAAGGGAGTTGGGGTAAATTGGAAGGGGAGGTGAATCATGAGAGACTATGGACTCTGAAAAACAATCTGAGGGTTTTGAAGGGGTCGGGGGTGGGAGGTCAGGGTACCAGGTGGTGGGTATTATAGAGGGCACAGATTGCATGGAGCACTGGGTGTGGTGCAAAAATAATGAATACTGTTATGCTGAATAAAAAAGAAATATAATGAGTATGACAAGAAATAATGAATATGGAACATAAAACATAGCCTCAGGCATGCAGAGGGCTATGACAGGGATGACATTAACTGAGTATACTTTGATTTACAGAAAGGTCTTGTCATGAAAGTGGTATCTATGCTGAAAGGATGGGAAAATTAAGTTAAAAAAGAAAAGAAACCTGTTATGATTTATCCATAAATTTCAATGAATGTTACAAGTAGGCCAATCATAATAATAACCTCTGTCCTGTAGAATAGGATGAAAATTAATTAATATTAATTTGTTCTATTTTGTTGAATAGAAACGACTAGCAAAATCACAGTTTATTCTAACTAGGGAGATATAAAATGTATCTGTAAAATTCAGATAGCAAAGGAAAAGAAGAAGAAAGGGGAGATATAGGGACAAATTTTAGGGAAAAATAGGTCAATTTACACAAGAAGGGGTCTTGTGACTGACAATTCTATATTAGTTAACTAAAAATAAAGGCAGTGGTGGAAAAGATGTATTAAATATATCAAAAATGTGTATAATTGGGGGTGCCTGGGTGGCTCAGTGGGTTAAGCCTCTGCTTTTGGATCAGGTCATGGGTCCTGGGATTAAGTCCCACATCAGGCTCTCATCTCACCAGGGAGCCTGCTTCCCCCTCTCTCTGCCTGTTGCTCTCCCTCCTTGTGATCTGTCAAATAAATAAACAAAATATTTAAAAAATGTATATGATATTAGGTAACATAAAACTTAGAATATTTATCTTCAAAATTTAACATATAAATATTTTAACTTAATTTTGCTTTTTAGTGATATTACATATGCTTTGTCATAAACAAGGAAAGCATTACTATTCCATATTTTGAATAGTTTGAAAATGCATTTCAGAGTAATAATTTATTTTGCTTATGATCATAAGACTAGTAGGCAATAAAGTTAAGGACCAGAATAAGGTCTTTTGACTCTTAGATTTAATTGACAAATAGATAGGTAACCTTGAGGATGGGGATCACAAGTTCATGATAAGAGGAAGGAAGAAGGAAAAGAGACAACGAAGAAAAAGGAGAAAGTGAGAAATGAAAGGATGAAGTGATTACTGATTGATTCTGCTTAGGACAAAGAAAATTATGTTAAAACTTATCTATGTGACTTTGGCAAGGTTAATTTTAAGAGATTAGGATTTTTTTTTTTGAGAGAGAGAAAGAGAGCACCAGTGCACAAACAGGTGGAGGGAGGGGAAGGGGCAGAAGGAGAGGGAGGGAGAATCTTAAGCAGGCTCCATGCTGGGCATGGAGTCCACATGGGGCTTCATCTCATGACCCTGAGATCACAATCTGAGCATAGTTTAAGAGTTAAATGTTTAACCAACTAAGCCACCCAGGTGCCCCAAGATTAGGATACTTTCTTATCACCCTCGACCCGCAAGGACGACAATACGCCCCAGTTTGGATGGATGCATCTTCTCTCTCTTTATTTCTGCAAGTCTACACACTTATATACGCTTACATGACCAATCAGCGAGCAGGGTACAGGAGGGAGTGAATCAGGCTGTGCACCTAAACGAACAACTTGGCTAGCAACCAATGCTGTTTACTTCCTCTTTGGGCGTTCCGCTTAGTCTCACGAGGCAATCCTAACCTGGCAACTAGCCAGGCGCCATCTTTTAATGCCGGAGGCCGCCCTGGCCAGGGTCCTGCCTCCAACATCTCCCCCTTTTTTCTTTTATGGCAGGGATCATGCCTGTCTTAGGTTGTCAGTGGCGGGGAATATCCTTACCCGTCATCAGATGGCAGATATCAATGATCTGCGTCCTGTCTTAGGTTGGTATATATCTCCCACCAATCTTACCCGTCGTTGACTACCAATCCAGCATACTTAGCCACACTTGGGGGGATGTCACAGCCTCAATGGCTCTCAAGGCCTGCACCATGGCTTGCTGTTGCCTATGTTGCTGTTGCCTCCAAATTTGCAGTTTCCTTACTAGCAGAATCAAGCCCACTACGAGGATTATCATCAGACCAATTATGCTAGCCCATTGTTTTGTAAAGGTTAACACATCTTGCAATGTTTTGATTATCTCTGGGAGGGTTGCAAGCTCAACTCTGGTGTTATTTATCCTTGTTATTCCTAGTACCAGGTGCTGAGTATAGTTTTGGAATTCTGCGGACTAATTCCCCCGCAAGTATTGGGAGAGCTGTCGGGAGACATTCTGTAAGTCACTCATATTAGTATAGGCTATGGGAGTTACACAAATTGCCGGGAAGGGTACTATACATCCCAGTCCCAATAGGGCCCCCCATATGTCCACTTGTTCTTGAACCAAATCCACTCTCTGGTTGACTATTAGGATTCCTGCTTGCAGATGTGCATTGATCTGAGTCTGTGTTTGAAGGGCAGCCGCCGTTCCTTCTGCAAGGTGTTTACAGCTTCCGCAGTGGGTATAGTTGCAGCAAGCGAGACTGCTGCTGCCGTGGCAGCTGCTGTAGATATAGCCAATGATGTCACAACGGCAGCTGTGATGCCAAAATCTCTCTTCTTTCTGGATAGCACCACTGGTAACTTGTCCTCTGGAATGGAAACTGGGATAGGAACATGGGCAGGGATACGCATAATCACAGCCAGCTTGAAGGCCGTGACATTCCAGCACTGGGAAAGATAGCAATTCTTAGTGCAATTCAACGTATCATTCAGCTCGCTAGCATTTGTTACGAGGAAAAGGAATGGGGGCCAGACGCATATGGGAGTGGGCTGATAAGTAATATTATTGGGACAAGACACATTAACTGTTGTCTCAAAGATACTAGAGTCATTTTGTTTATAAGAACAGTTGAGGAATTTGCCACCATTTAACATGGACACTGCTGAGATATCAGTACATGCTCCTAGCAAGTTACAGACCTGACATGCATCAAAGGGAGAGGAGGGAATATGAGAGAAGAGTCAGTCACTGGTAAAGGATATAGCCATGCTGCTCACAGCTCTCTGGCTTGAGTCTGCCGCAGGAGGTGTAGCATCCCGAGTTATCATCAGCATCTTCAGCATCATGACTGGTGTTTGGAGGCAAGGCTGCACGCACCAGCCTCTCTGGGATCCAAATTGGAGCCTCCTTTTCCTGTGGAAAAACACATACAGACCCCCTACTCCATACTAACACTGGATCTGGTCCATTCCACTTTCCTGTGAGGATGTCCTTCCAAAGTACTAAAGGCTTAAAGGAAGCAGCAGCATCACTTGCATGTCTGTCTGCAGCTGATTTACCCGTTTTGTCCAACGTTAAAAATTTCAAAATAAAGAGAATGGTGTTGAGCTTATCTTTAGGGGACCTGAAGGTGTCCCCTATTCCCCCTTTTTGTTTATAAAGCGCATTTTTAATTGTAAGATGCGCGCGCTCCACAACACCCTGTCCTTGTGGGTTATAGGGTATTCCATGTATCAAGTAAATGTCAAGTTGTTTTAGGAAGGCTTTAAAGGGTTGTGAGGTGTAGCCTGGACCATTATCTGTCTTTAATTGGCGTGGCTTTCCCCATGCCACGAAAGCCTGTAGGCAATCGGCGATAACATCTCTGGATTTTTCCCCCGTATGCACTGAGGTGAAAATTATTCCAGAGCAGGTATCTACAGAGACATGAACATATCTTAACTTTCCAAATTCTGAAACATGTGTGACATCCATATGCCATATATGATTAGGTAACAAACCCTTAGGATTAACCCCCAAGGACGGTGCAGGTAGTAAGATCACGCAATTTCTGCAGGAGACTACTATGTCCCGTGCCTGTGCTTTTGTTATGTTAAATTTGAGGCGAAGAGTTAAAGCATTCACATGGAACAGCTTATGATAATGTCTCGCCTGTTGCACCAGGTCCTCAATGGCAAAGACAAATTCTCCTCTGGTTAAGGAGTCTGCTAACCGATTACCTTTTGTCAGGGGGCCTGGTAAGGTTATATGAGCTCATATGTGGCCAATATAAAATGGAGACTTCCTGTCCCAAACTAATGTTTGGATTTCTTGTAATGCCTCAGAGATAGTAGACCTGGCATTAATAGAACCCACACTTTCAATGATAGAGACAGCTTGCACCACATATCTACTATCTGATAAAAGGTTGAAGGGTTCTTAATGAAAACATTTGAAATGCTTTTATCACTGTGAGCAGCTCGGTTTCTTGGGGAGGAGCTTTGAAATAGGAAGGTCCAACTCTCTTTGGTAACTATAGCTCCTACAGGTGTCCTGGCTTCTTGCAGTAATAGCAAACTCCAGGAGTACCCCTATGTTTCTATTGTTGAGCTCCCTGTAATCCTTGTAAACCTTGAGTGATAGCTGCAGCCATAACCTGCCCTTGAATAACACTGTCGTTGATATCCCTGCAAACTTTAATGTATGTACTCAAGTCTTTGCTTTTCCAAGGTCTGATGGCTTCTTTACACCATTTATTAGCTTGCTCATAAGCCAGCTGTTTTATCAATAGCATGGCTGTCTCTACCTCCCAAATATTCGACCAGCTGTTTGCATCAGCATCGCTACAAAATCAGCATATGCTTCATTTGGTCCTTGTATTACCTTAGACAGCTGACCCTGTAAATCCCACTGCCTTGAATTGTCTTCCATGCTTTAGTGGCCGCCACGGCTATTTGCAGATACACCGCAGGGTTGTATTGTATTTGGGCCTGCTTTCCCATGTACGGTCCTATTCCCATTAACATTTCTAGGTCCCTCTGAGGATTTCCAGCCGCTGCATTACAGCGGGCAGTGTCCTGTGAGTATTCTTGCCAGGCTGTTTTCCATACTAGATATTGCCCTCCTGACAAGGTTGCACGGGCTAGGTTACCCCAGTCTTCAGGGACTAAGTTCATTCCCGCTATGGTCTCCAACAAAGATACCGTAAAGGCTGCCTGAGGGCCATACTGCATGACTGCTTCCTTTAATTGCTTAACTAGTTTAAAATCAAGAGGCTGATGATACCGCTGGTTGTTTTGGTCCTCTAAAACCGGAAAGGCAGAGGCCAGGTCATGATCTCTCCAGCTCGAAACCCTGCCACTACCACATGTGGTGCAGCAGCTACAAGCTCCTTGGCACACCATAGGATTATACGGCGGAGGGGCACTAGGCGTCATTGGAGTCGACAGTTTCAACTGTTCAAACTTGGAGTGCATTTTACGGTCTAACTCCTCCCCTGACATTTCTTCTTCCTCTTCACTAGAACTACCCCCCTCTGAGGCACGAGAAGACCGCTCCTCTTTCACTTCCTCCAATGCCTCTGCTCCCTCATGTAGAGCTGATTCACATTTGGGTTTAGGCCCCACCAGGCATCCCCGGACTAAGGTCCATATTGCCAGGGTCCCAGGTGGCAAAGGCATTTTATTGTCCTGTTTCTTCAAATCCTCCCCTAAGTGGTCCCATTGAGGTATGTTTAGCAAGCCTTCATCTAGGAACCATGGAGCCGCCTTTTCCACTGTATTCAAGAAGGCCCGAGCAGTTTTTGCTTTTAGTGGAGTTCCATTAGCTTTCAGCAGGTCTTCTAAAGACCCTTCCAACCGCACTTTAGATACTTCAGATCCCATTATGAACACACAGACAACAGACGCAGACGTTAAAGACTCGCCGCTAAATTCCGGCTCTAAGGCCGCCCCGCTTCTTATTGCGGACTTGTACAACATTTCCACCACTTTGATCGTGGTCCCTTCCCCGCTTACCTGCGGTTTCAATAAGAAAATCCTGGCTCTATGGCCGCCCTGCTTCTTGTTGCGGTCGTGTACAAGTTTCCCACCACCTTTGTTGTGGTTTTACCCCGCTTACCTGCGGACTTCTCCCTTGCAAGGTTTTTCTATTTTTACTCCCCGCTTTACTGTGGAATTCCCACTTTTGAACGTGGCCTTTACTCCCTGCTTTACCGCGGAATTCCCACTTTTGAACGTGGCTAATGTCCCCGCTTACCTGCGGACCTTTACTCCCCTTTTTCCTGCGGATTACCTTGCAAGATTCCTTTATTTAGTTCCTGGGTGCCAGCGCCATTTATCGCCCTCGACCCGCAAGGACGACAATACGCCCCAGTTCGGATGCATCTTCTCTCTCTTTATTTCCGCAAGTCTACACACTTATATACGCTTACATGACCAATCAGCGAGCAGGGTACAGGAGGGAGTGAATCAGGCTGTGCACCTAAACGAACAACTTGGCTAGCAACCAATGCTGTTTACTTCCTCTTTGGGCGTTCCGCTTAGTCTCAGGAGGCAATCCTAACCTGGCAACTAGCCAGGCGCCATCTTTTAATGCCAGAGGCTGCCCTGGCCAGGGGCCTGCCTCCGACACTTTCTAAAGAAATAAAAAAGATTCATTGAAAGTTTCCAATTTTGGTTGCCACCTAAAAAAAATACCTAAAAGCAAAATCTTCCCTTTTCCCTATGTTTCAAGTAAAGTCATGCCACAATGAGAATTCCTCAGGATATTTTTATATAATTTCCCTAAATTTGAACTACCTATGCTTATAAAAGCTCCTCAAGTAAGTGAAACCATATGATAATTGACTCTCTCTGCTTGACTTATTTCACTCAACATAATCTCTTCCAGTCCCATCCATGTTGAACTACCTATGCTAAATATTTATAATTATATCTATCTATACATACAAATGCATATATACATATATATCCCATTTTGATACGTATATACACACACACATATATACATATGTTATTTATTTATATATTGTATATTATACATACTTATATATAAGTAAATATATACTATTTATATATTATTTTATTTTAAGATATTAAATATATTAAAATATATTAATATATTATATTATATGAGAATATAATTAATTATAATATAACATATAATATAATATATAAATGTGTATTATATAATATACATATTACATATAATATACATATGTTACATATAATAATACATATAATATACGTATATTACATATAATATATGTAAATTATATAATATATAAATATATATATGTATTATATAATATACATATTACATATAATATATGTATAATTATTATATATATAAATATGTATTATATAATATACATATTACATATAATATACGTATATTATATGTAATATGTATATTATATGTAATGTGTATATTATATAATATTATATTACATATAATATGTATACATATAATATGTATATTATATAATACATATTTATATATTATATAATATAATATACGTATATGTATATTATATACATGTACATAATATAATGTACATATAATATAATATAATATATGTTATATGTAATATATATAATGTATATAATATAATATATATTATAATATAATATAATATAATATATGTAATGCATATAATATAATATAATATTAGCAAGCCTTCATCTAGGAACCATAGAGCCGCCTTTTCCACTGTATTCAAAAAGGCCCGAGCACTTTTTGCTTTTAATATATATAATATATATATTATATTTGCTTTTAATATATATAATATATATATTTGCTTTTAATATATATAATATATATAATATAAAATATAATATAATATAAGTATATTATATGTAATATGTATATTATATAATACATATTTATTTATAATATAATATAATATATAGTACATAATAATATAATAAAATATATAATAATATAATATAATATATATTTATATTTTATATATAATATATAATTATAGTGCAATATAATATATAAATAATATATATTTACTTATATATAATATATATTAATAATGTGTAATCATGTATTTTATATATAAAACCATATTCATATATTTACTAATATAAATATATGATATATGATATATACTGTGCAATATATATTAATATAATTTAAAATATGTATTTAAAATTATATTTATATCATGTATCATATAATATATAATAATTATATATAAATAATAAGTATAATATTATCTAAAATAAAAAATTGTTATAGATATTACATATTATATATAATATTTATAATATATTACAAATGCATTATTTTAGTAAGTGTTACTAAGTAATATATTGTAAAATATTTTGTTATATATTATATATGGTATATATATATTATATATGGTATATACAGATATATAAACATCTGAATCTTTTGTGCAATTAGCAGTTGAGCCTTTGCAGTATTTGAAGCTGTTGGTCAGGAGTAGGATATTATAGTATCTCTCTAACTTTCATCTTGTTATTGTGATCCTTGCTATTTATAAAACCTTTTTTTCACAGTCTTAGTCTTGTTAAGAGGGAAGCCAATATTTTCACAAATAGAAATAAACTTCAAGTATCCATTATGATTCAGGATATGGATATAAACCACAAAGACCTACTTCTTCTGATGTTTGGAACTGAGCGTAAACTAGTTTGCCTAGTAATATTACATATGTCTTCATTTTCTTCTTCAGATTTCCATCTTCCTTCACATATGTCAGTAATATTTCTATGCTAGTCCAGTGACATGTGTTGTTTGGTTTCCTTGAAGCAGACATGACAATGTTTCAAAGGCTTGCAGTTTCTACTGACAC
This sequence comes from Mustela putorius furo, assembly GCF_011764305.1. Classification (NCBI taxonomy): domain Eukaryota; kingdom Metazoa; phylum Chordata; class Mammalia; order Carnivora; family Mustelidae; genus Mustela; species Mustela putorius. Next base: position 134,281 of record NW_025421404.1, on the reverse strand, counting down.
ATCATGAAGATAAAGCTTTTCTCAGATTAGTGATCCTGCTTGAAACCCTCACCAATTTTGCCCATTCCGTAAAGCATCTTTGTCCTTTCAACCAATCATAAAATAAAAAAAAAAAAAAAGAAAGAAAGAAAATTTAATCTTGGGCAGAGTCTTTTCACATAATCAAGACTTGGGCACTTATTTCTATTTTATTTAAAACCAGATATAAATATTTGGTCTTTATGTTTAAAGTTAAATGAGAATTCACTATATTTCCTCTTGATCAAGAGTTTGGACTTATGCAGCTAAGGTCAGAGTGAGATTTGTTTTGAAGTCTGGGATTAGAAAATCCAAATTGTGAAAATTTCATTTACAATTAGATTTAGTAATTGTGAATTAAAGTTCCAAGAATGAGGCATCCAATAATATATCCTGAGGGCAAAAAGAAAACAAACTATTATTCTGAAGGAGCTCTTATTTCTTTATCTTATGTAATCATAGTTCAAAGTGGTGTGAAGTAAGTTATCAGGACCAATGAATAAAGATTCACTAATGTTATTGCAGGCAGAACATGCAAACTGTTATATAACAATATGTTCATCTTAGAAAGCAGAGTTACTTCTAAGAGGATGAAAGGAGTTTGAATATAGTGATTTCCTAATTTTTCAATTATGAGATGAAATTTTAACTAGAAGTTTATCTTTTCAAAGCTAAAATAACTCAATTATATATTCTTTGATTTATATAATGTTTATATTATACCATTTTTGGTTTGCCCTAAAGAGCAAAAGAGATGACAAATCAAATGCTAATGACTATTAAGTTTCTGAAAACTGAGGGTTATTATCAAAATGCAACTTCAATAGGGAGAAATGAAAACAACAAATCTCATATTTTTCATAAATGGATCTTTATTAATGCTCAGTTCTTATTAAAATAAGAGTTTAGTGCTAATAGGATTAACTGACATTTGTTAAATATATTTTTTAATTTTTAAATTTCAATTTGACTCCAGTATAGTTAATATACAGTGTTATATTAGTTCCAGGTGTACAATATAGTGATTCAACAATTCAATATATCACTTAGTGCTCATCATGATAAGTGTCTTCATTAATCCCCACCACCTACTTTACCCATACCTCCACCCACATCCCCTCTGGTAACCATGAGGTTGTTCTCTATAGTTGAGTCTGTTTCTTGGTTTCTCTCTCTCTCACTCTATTTCTCTTGCTCATTTTTTTTTTTTGTTTCTTAAACTGCACACATGACTGAAATCATAAGGTATTTGTTTTTCTTTGACATATCTCTCAGCATTATACTCTCTGGTTGCATCCATGCTGTTGCATATGGCACAATTTCATCTTTTTATGGCTGAATAGTATTCCATTCTCTCTCTATATACCACTTCTTCTTTATCCATTCATCTCTCCAGGGACACTTGGGCTGCTTCCATAATTTGGCTATTGTAAGTAGTGCTGCTATAAGCATTGGGTTCATGTATGACTATAAATTGTGGGCTGTTTTGTTTGTTTGTTTGTTTGTTTGCTTGCATTTTGGAGATAAATACCCAGTAGTGCGATTGATGGATTGTAGGGTAGATCTTATTTTTAACTCTTTGAGGGAACTCCATACTGTTTTCCAGAGTGGCTCCACCAGTTTGCATTCCCACCAACATTGCAAGGGAATTCCTTTTTATCTACATCTTTGCCAACACTTGTTTCTCGTGCTCTTCATTTTAGACATATTGATAAGTGTGAAGTGATATCTCATTGTAGTTTCAATTTGCATTTCCTCCATGATGAGTGATGTCGAACATCTTTTCATGTGTCTGTTGGCCATCTGTGTGCCTTCTTTGGAGATATGTCTGTTTTTATATTTTGCCAATTTTTTATTTGTATTATTTGCTTTTGGTGTTGAGTTTTTATAAATTCTTTGTATATTCTGGATACTAATACTTTAGTGGACATATCATTTACAAAATATCTTCTCCCACTGTGTAGGCTGCCTTTTAGTTTTGTTGATTGTTTACTCTGCTGTGAGGAAAATTTTTACTTTGATGTAGTCCCAATAGTTAATTTGTTGTTCTTCTTTCTCCTTGCCTCAGGAAATATATCTAGAAAAATAATGCTACAGCTGATGTCAGAGACAATACTGCCTATGCTTTCTTTAAGGATTTTTATGTTTTCAGTGTTCACATTTAGGTCTATAATCAATTTTGGATTTATTTTTGTGTATGGTGTAAGAAAATTGTCCAGTTTCATTCTTTTGCATGTAGCTGACCAGTATTCCTAACACCATTTGTTAAAGAGATTGTGTTTTTTCCTTTGGGTATTATTTCCCTCTTTGTCAGTGATGAATTGAACATATAATTGTGGGTTACTTCTGGGTTTTCTATTTTGTTTTTTGATGTATGTGTCTATTTTTGTGCAAGTACCACAGTTTTGATTACTACAGCTTTGAAGGATAACTTGGTCTGTAATTGTGATACCTACAGCTTTGTTTTTCCATTTAAGATAGCTTTAGCTATTTGGACTCTTTCATGGTTCCAAAGACATTTTAGGATTGTTTGTTCTAGCTCTGTGAAAAAATGCTATTGGTATTTTGATAGGGGTTGCATTATTTATTTTTTCTCGTTTTATTTAAATTCCAGATAGTTCACCTACTGTGTAATATTAGTTTCAGATATAGAATTTAGTGATTGTACACAAACATAGAAAACCTGGTGCTCATCACAAGTGAACTCCTTAATCCCAATCAACTATTTAACCTATTTCCCCAATCTCTTCCCCTCTGGTAACCATCAGTTTGTTCTCTGTAGTTAAGGGTCTGTTTCTTGGTTATCCTTTTTTTTTTTTTTACTGTATGTTACTTTGTCCTGTTTCTTAAATTCTGCATACGGACTGCATTGAATTTTTAGATTGCTGTGAATAGTATAGGCATTTTACCAATATTTGTTTTTCCAATCCATGATCATAGAATGCCTTTCAATTCCTTTGTGCTGTCTTAAATTCCTTTGATTAGTATTTTATAGTTTTCAGAGCACAGGTCATTCACCTCTTTGGTTAGTTTTATTCCTAGGTATCTTATTTTTGGTGCAAATGTAAATGGGAATATTTTCTTAATTTTTCTCTGCTTCATTATTTGTGTATAGAAATAAAACAGATTTCTGGACATTGATTTTGTATCCTGTGACTATACCAAATTCATTCATTACTTATAGTACTTTTCCTGTGGTCTTGGGTTTTCTATATATAGTGTCATGTCATTGGCAAATAATGAAACTTCCAATCCATCTTTACCAATTTTGATGCATTTTACTTCTTTTAGTTGTCTGATAAATATGGCTAGGACTTCCAGTAATATGTTGAACAAAAATGGTATGAATGCACTTTCTTGTCTTGTTTCTGACCTTAGGGGGAAAGCTGTCAGTTTTTCCCCATTAAGTACGATATTGGCTGTGGGCTTTTCATATATGGCCTTTATTACATTGAAGTATATTTCCTCTAAAACTACTTTGTTGAAGATGTTTATCATGAATTGGTGTTGTAATTTTCTGAATGTTTTGCTGTCTCTATTGAAATGATCATATGGTTCTTATCCTTTCTCTTATTGACATGATGTATTACATTGATTAATTTGCAAATATTGAATCACTCTTGCATCCTGGGAATAAATCTAATTGACTGTGGTGAATCATTGTTTAATATATTGTTGGATTTGTTTTACTAATATTTTGTTGAGAACTTTTACATTTTTCTTTATCAGATATATTAACTTGTACTTCTCTTTTTGAGTGGTTCCTTTATCTGGTTGTGTGTGTGTGTGTGTGTGTGTGTGTGTCAGGGTGATACTGGTTTCATAAAATGAATTTGGAAGTTTTTTTTTTTAGAATAGTTTGAGAAGAATAGGTATTTGTTTGTTTATTTATTTATTTTTGTTACATACATTAACCCATTTATTAGAGGTTAACAATGTTTCAAATGATGGAGCTTCTACTGGTCTTTCAACTCAGTCTCTTCAACAAATTGTATTGGAAAAACTGGATAATAAAATGCAGAAGGATGTCAGTGGACCCTTCCTTATGCCATACATGGAAATAATTTCAAAATGGATGAAAGACCTTAATGTGAGACAGGAAATCATCAAAATCTTAGAGAAGACAGGCAGCAACCTCTTTGATCTTGGCCATAGCATCTTCCTACTAGACATGTCACCAGAGGCAATGGAAACAAAAGCAAAAATGAACTATTTAGACTTCATCAAGTTTAAAAGCTTCTGCACAGGGAAGGAAAAATCAAGAAAACTAAAAGGGCAGCCTACACAATGGGAGAAGACATTTGCAAAAGAGATATCTGATAGAAAGTTAGTATCCAAAATATGTAAAAGGTTATCAAACTCAACATCCAAAAAACTAAATAATATATTAAGAAATGGGCAGAAGGCATGAATAGACACTTTTCAGAAGACACCCAGGTGTATAAATGACACATGAAAATATGCTCAACATAACTCATCATCAGGGAAATTCAAATCAAAACCACAATGAGATATTACCTCACACCTATCATAATAGCTAAAGAAATAAGACAAGAATCAACAGTGGTTGGCAGGGATGTGGAGAAAGGGTAACCCTTTTGCACTGTTGGTGGGAATGCAAATTGCTGTAGCCACTCTGGAGAACAGTATGGATGTTCCTTAAAAATTTAAAAATAGAATGAACTACTTCATAATCCAGCAATTGCACTACTAGGTATTTAACCAAAGGACACAAAAATATATATTTGAGAAATACATGCACCTTGATTTTTATACCAGCATTATCAACAGTAGCCAAACTATGGAGAGAGCCCAAATGTCCACAGGCTGATGAACAGATAAAGAAGATCTGGTATGTATATACACTATGGAATATTACTCGGCCATCAAAATATGAAATCTTGGGAGGCCTTGATTGGCTCAGGTCATGATCTTGGGATCCTAGGATTGAGCCCTGTGCTTAGCAGGGAATCTGCTTCTCACTCTCTTGCTTGTGTTCTCTCTTTCTCTCTCAAATTAATAAATAAAACCAAAAAGAAATATTGCCATTGGTGATGATGTGCATGAAACTAGAATGTAGTATGATAAGTGAAACAAGTCAGTCAGTGAAATGCAAATAACCATATGATCTCACTCATATGTAGGATTTAAGAGAGGAAACAGATGAATATATGGGAAAGGGAAATAGAAAATAAAAAGAGAGAGGAACAAACCATAAGATATTCTTTTTTAAGAACATGTTTTAATTTAAATTCAATTAACTAACGTATAACATATTACTGGTTTCAGATGTATGGGTCTGTGATTCATCAGTCTTATAAAATACCCAGTGCTCATGACCTCACATACCGACCTTAATGTCCATCACTTAGTTACAACATTCCATACCACCCTCCTCTTCAGCAATCCTCAGTTTGTTTCCTCTGATTAAGAGTCTCCTATGGTTTCTCTCCCTCTGTGATTTCATCTTGTTTTATTTTTCCTCCCTTCCCCTATGACTTTCTGTTTTGTTTCTTAAATTCCACATATCAGTGAGATCATTTGATAATTCTCTTTCTCTGAATAACTTATTTTGCTTGGCACAATACCCTCTAGTTCCATCCACATCATTGCAAATGACAATGTTTTATGTTTTTTTGATGGCTGAGAAGTATTCCATTGTGTAACAATGGAATGCCATTTGTTATATATATATATATATATATATATATATATATATATATATATAACATGTAGTATATGTGATATACTATATGTATAATATATATGTAAAGAAGATGTAATGTATATATATATAAACATGTTTTATATATAATATATATATTTATATATTTATAATATGTATATAAACATGTTTTATATATTTTATATATATATACACATTTATGCATGATATATATATATATATATATATATATATATTTTCATCTGCTGATGGACATCTGGGCTCTTTCCATAGTTTGGCTATTGTGGACATTGCTGCAATAAACATTGTGGTGCAGGTGCCCCTTTGTATCACTACATTTGTATTTTGGGGGTAAATACCCAGTAGTGCAATTTCTGGCTCTTAGGATAGCTCTATTTTCAACTGTTTGAGGAACCTCCATTACTGTTTTTCTCAGTGGCTGCACCAGATTGTACTCCCAAGGGCAGCATAGGAGAGTTCCCCTTCCTCTGCATTCTAACCAAAATGTGTCATTTCCTGAATTGTTAATTTTAGTCATACTGACTGGTATCTCACTGTGGTTTTCATTTGTATTTCCCTGATAAGTGATATAGAGCATTTTTTCATGTGCCTCTTGGGCATTTGTATGTCTTCTAAATGCAAGACAGGAATCCATCAAAGTCTTAGAGGAGAACACAGGAAGCAACCTCTTCAAGCTCAGCCACAGCAACTTCTTGCTAGACATGTCTCTAAAGGCAAGGGAAATAAAGGCACTTTGACTATTGGAACTTCACCAAGGTAGAAAGCTTTTGCACAATGGAGGAAACATTCAACTAAACCATAAGACAACTGACAGAATGGGAGAAGATATTTGCAAATGACATATCAGATAAAGGGCTGGTATCCATATCCTTGAGATCTAATTTAATCAGGAATTTTAATTTATGGAGTATATTCTCATGAACATTTCTCATCCTCCTGCTCATTTTGAAACCATTTTTCAAGCTTCTCCAGTGGAATGAAGTAAATGAGTAGTAGAAAGCTGTTCTACTGAATATTGTCTTAGTTGTTAACAGTAACTGACTACTATCTTAGTCTAATTTCAGTCCTCTAAATTTAACATGTACTGAATCATTTCTGAGTGTACAAAGTCTCAAGAGGTAACAAATATGTTTAAAAAATAGACAAAATGCCCAAAGAGCTTAATAACAGGCATTATAGGGGATATATTTTTACATTAATGATAGTAAGGAGGAAACATTATTTTCTAAAAATTTTATCTTGACTTGGTCATTTTTTTATTAACATGGGGTTATTTTCAGTCTCCATAGTTTCAGAATAATAACAATTTCCAAATCTACTTTTAGTGGATTTTCACTCAGTACCTTTATTCATTTATGATGTTTTATTTTTAACTAGGTCTACAATTATGGCCGTAATGCATTTTGCCTTAATTTATCTGTAAAACATTTGTGAGACTGGAGTTAAAACCCTTGTAATGAAATAAATGGTAATTCCTATGCTAGAGGTGGTAATTACACAAATTTTTCTACTATATTAGTTCTCAAACTTATCTATTCTCCAGTTCCTCTCCAATATAGTGGAAAGAATTAAAATTATTCTTTTTAAAAATGCAGGGCTATTACAAAAATGATGAAATAAGAAAAATAGATAAAATTTCCTGAGTGCTTTAAAGAAAGGTATTCCATAAACAATAGTTATTTTTTGTTCTATGCTTTAAGATTAATGGTCTTCCCCAATTTTTCTAAAATTATGATTCACCTTCTTTAAAAAGCTTACTTATAATCTGAACTTATTTTTCATACATATTTTACATATGTAAATATGTATAGCATCAATTCTCCTCAATCAATGACATTGGTTTCACATTTATTTTTGGATCTAGTTTAATTTAAAACAAATTTCCATTTACCTTCTTTAGCTCATCTCTTGAATCAAATGGCTCTCTCTTCATCTTTCTGGGTCTCCTCCTGGCTCTCCATATGATTAATGTGATATTTCCTTATATACAGTTCAACCATCTGAAATTTCCTTGTTTACATTTCATTCATTTGCCATTAAAAAAATAAAATGTCCTGTCCTGTCTTTTTTTTCATGATGAAATTTTTCTATTTTCTTATTTCTTTTCTTGTAAGTCAATCATGATTCTTCTTGTATTGACTTCTGTTGAAGAGATATGCAATAACAAATTTGAATTTTTATTCTTAATTATTATAAATTAAATAGGTTTTAAATAGCATTTTTCAAACAGGATATTTACTAGAACAAGCCATTTATGGATGTTAGTATGTTTTTCTAGTTTATGAGGGGGGTCAAGATATTCCCTGAGTACAGGAGTTTGCTGAAAAGCATCCATTTAAAATAGAGTACCCAGAGAGAAGAAGACCTTTGCTGTTAGTAATGAAAATAATTAAATAAATGATTAACTGAAGAATAAATTGATGCCCTAACCAATTCAGGGATGCATAAATTAAAAAAAAAATAAAAACAACTTAATGGTTATATATAAATTAAGAAGTGTAGAATTTTATAGATTGCTTTTATTTGAATATAGTGTTTATTTAAGTCACTGAATGATTATATAGATGAATATGATACTGCATATAGCTATCAAAATATTAGAAAATACAATCATTATTGTTACAAACTGCCAAATATTCAATAATTTCATCATCATCATCATTATTAATTTAATCAAGTAAATTTAAGTATCATTCAATAAATGTAAAATGAAGTCTAACTATGTTGATTGAATACACAAAAAGTTAAAATTTCTGATGCTGATTATTACATCTTCTACTTCATTTAGTGGTGTCACACTGCTTTTCCTCTGAGGATTTAAGTATTTAGCAGATTTTGATTGCTTCAGTAGGCATTTAAACCTTTCCATTTTCCTGTGAAAAAAGTGATTCCTAATGGATCAGCTACGAAGAGCCATACCATTTCCTTCACTTCTCAAATACATCACTATTCTAGATCCCAAACCCAATGTAGAACTCTCTAAATTGAAAAAGTAGTGATGATCATTCTATCATTTTTAAGTATTTTAAGGAAAACCATTTTAATGCTATAGAAATGCATTTTTTAACTACAAGTATTCATGTACTGAGAAAAATAAAAATTTTCTCATTGAGGATAACATATATGCCACTTAATTGGAAAATTTTTGGCTAGATTGTACATATGCTGGCCTAGCTTATCCATCTGCAGGTTTTATGATTCTCACAATTTCTCTGAAGTCAATTTTTTTCCAGAAATCACACCATGAATTTTTAGGCATATTCAGGTGTCTGGAATTTTTCTTTAGACATTCAAGCAATGCTTAAGATCAAGTATCTAAATGATATGATGTATGGATTTATATAAAGCTAGAAATCTCATGTAGGAAACCAGTTTACATGCAAAATAACTAGATTAACAAAACTGAGGTATTAATTAGCCTAATTCTTAGAAATCTGATTTATTATTATTTATCTAATAGATATGAATTCTAGTGCTATATTTGCTTAAACAGATATAATTATACTATGGCAATTTTAAATAATTTAGAGTAATATATAATTTTTCTTCACTTGCTTTTTGGTCATTTTGTAAATAGTAATATCATTTCAACTCTGTATGTTATTTTATAATGTAAATTAGTAATGGTTTGAGGCAAGAAACAGACTCCTGTCTAAGATAATGTTCTACATATCACACAAAAGAGTGGCTGACCTTATTTGGGTATTGATGGATGTAAAAATAACATTTTAACAAAAACCCTATTGATATTGTAGGATAACTGTGGACTTGATGAAGCAATTACTTGTATATGTATTTTTTTTCCATATAAAGAAATCATGTCTTAGATTAGATAAAGGTGTAAGTAAACATAAGCTGTTGCCTTGAATAATTTCAGGAGTTAATCCAAAGTATATCCATACTTCATTTGCCATGCAATTCATTGACAACTTTTTGATCTGATGTGGCTCTTAAGCTTTCTAAAACTTGTGATTGCTTAAATGGGTTAGTGACAGTTGATTCATTCATATTTGCAGTACATTGCCACAATGAATTATGGGCAATTCTTCTTACTGACAACAGCTTTTGTGTGTTACTGTGATACTGGAAGATTTTTAATTTTTTTAATCACAAATAACTGAATGCATAACTAAGTTTTTACACATGTTTAGAAATTTCTGTTTCAAAAATTGCTGGATTTGTTTTCCTAGTTGCAGTTATCAGTGTTACTTTAAAAGATAACTGCTTAAATCAATAAACAGAATCTTAAGTGTAGAGAACAAGCTGATGGTTACCAGACGGGACATAGGTCAGGGGATGGGTTAAATAGGAGATGGGGATTAAGGAATGCATTTGTGATGAGCACTGGGTGTTGCATGGAGGTTTCGAATCACTATATTGCACACCTGAAACTAATACTGTACAGTATGTTAACAACTGAAATTTAAATAAAAACTTAAAAAGATAACCACAGGGTACTTGGGTAGCTCAGTGGGTTAAGCGTCTGCCATCTGCTCAGATCATGATCTCAGGGTTCTGGGACAGAGCCCTGTATTGTGGTCCCTGCTCAATGGAGAGTCTGCTTCTCTCTCTGCCTCTCCCTTCTGTTTTTGCTTGCTCTCTCTTTCTATCTCAAATTGCTTATATTAGTGATTGCTTAGCCAATATTTGTAGTTATTTTAAATGTTGCTTTCTTTAATGATTTCCACAGGGGCAGTTGGCAATTGGTTTGACCTGCAGAGTTCAGATTCAATTGGTAGATTAAAGAAATAATTATCCTTGTGTGCCTGTCTGTAACTTTGTGTATATATTTTACTGCTATTTTATCCTCATGTGGTTTTCTATTTGTGTTGTATTAAATAAGTGTGACCACATAATTTACCCTCCAAATAAGGACAACTACGGGAGTGAAAAGGATCCCCCTTAGTAATTACACAGGGACTATTAAAATATATAGTGACAATTTATAAAAACCCCAAATAACTAGACTAGTTCCTTCTTTGTCATTTTACATTTTCTCTTCTTCCTGAAGGTTTGGACTATTTTGAGACACATTGTTTGCACAAAGTCAAGCCATGTTCTCCATTTATTTTAGCTGAACAACTCTCATATTGAGTTAGCTCAACTGACAAAGATTAGTTTGTGAATAATTATTTGGCAGTCGACATGATACAATCAAATTTGTATAGGATGAGTCCTTTCCTGAGCTGCATTGTTCATCTAATGTAGTGTTTATTAAGGCTAAAACTGCAAGATAATGATATGGAAATAATTTAATTTCATTAAAATTATTTTATTTTAGACATAATGTTTCCTTAGTTATTATTCAAATATGTGAAGATCCATCTATCCATTGCTTCCGCGTAGTGACACACAAAAATTAGGAGGGATTAGACATTTGGCTAAGGTTCTAAATGACAAAAGTTTTAAGAAGCTAAATGTGTTACCCAGTTTCTCCTTTTCTACAGTTTTCCCTAAGTAGCTATTTATCTGGTGGTCACTTGAATAGAGCCTAAAAGGACGATGAGCTACAGAACATCTTGAGCATCTTTCAAAAAAAAAAATCAGGTTGTAGATCAAGAGCCTTCAGTGTTTTCTGTAGAAGAATTGTAACTCTACCTGTGTAGAAATATTATGCAAAAGTACTTTTATCATTTTATATTTTCCTTCATTATACTGATTTAAGAATAATTTATACCATTAATATGGTATAAATTGTACTCTGTTGCTTCTCCATTCATTAACATTAAAAATTATGATGTCACCAACAATTAATTGTTTTCCATCATATGTTTTGGCTTCATGGATTTGCCTGGATTTTTCACTCAGGATTTTGGAGACTGTGTGTGTGTGTGTGTGTGTGTGTGTATTTGCATACATACACACACCCACATATATAAATATACACATACACATATAAATATATTTTAAAAGCATAAATAAATATTGGCACATAGTCAACATTAGAATACATATCTATATATGTATGCCTACATCTTTATTTATCTAACATGTATAGCAATAATGTATATCCTCACACATCTCCTTTTTTAAAAACTTGTAAAAAAAGATTGATTTATTTAGGAGAGAGAGAGAGGCAGAGAGAGAGAGAATAAGCAGGGGAACGGGCAGAGGGAGAGAAATTCAAGCAGACTCCCTGGTGAATGGGGAACTATTCATGACTTATGCCCATTTCTTAACTAGATCATTGGAGTTTTTTGGGGATGTTGAGTGTGATAAGTTCTTTATAGATTTTGGGTACTAACCTTTTATCAGATTTGTCACTTGCAAACATATTCTCCCATTCTGTAGATTGTCTATTAGGTTTGTTCACTGTTTCCTTCACTGTGCAGAAGCTTTTTATCTCGATGAAGCCCAAATAGTTCATTTTTGCTTCTGTTGCCCTTGTCTCTGGGAAGACTTCTAGTAAGAACTTGCTAGGATTTAGATAGAAGAAGTTTTTGCCTGTGTTGTCCTCTAGGATTTTGATGATTTCCTGTCTCACATTTAGGTCTTTCATCCATTTTGAATTTATTTCTGTGTATGGTGTAATAAAGTGGTCCAGTTTAATTTTTCTACATGTTATTGTCCAGTTTTCCCAACACAATTTGTTGAAGAGTGTATTTTTTCCATTGGATGTTTTTTCTTGCTTTGTTGAAGGTTAGTTGAGCACATAGTTATGGGTCCATTTCTGGATTTTCTCTTCTGTTTCATTGAATTATGTTTCTGTTTTTGTGCTAGTACCATATTGTCTTGGTACTGTCTTACAGCTTTGCAATATACCTTTAAGAACTGAATTTAAATGCCTCCAATTTACTTTTCTTTTTCAAGATTTCTTTGGATAATTGGGATGAAATAAATAGGCAGACAAATCAGCAATGAAGAAGTCAAACTTTCTCTATTAACAGATTACATGATACTCTGTGTAGAACATCTGAAAGACTCCACTATGGAGGCATCAGATAGTATAAATATTTGAACAATATTTGTTCTTCCAGTCAATGAGAATGGATTTTTTTTTCATTTCTTTGTGTCATCTTCAATTTCTTTCATAAGTATTTTAGAGTTTTCAGAATACAGTTCTCTTACATTTTTGGTGATGTTGACTCTTAGGTGTCTTGTGTTTTGGGTACAATTGTAAATGAGATCAATTCTTTGTTTTTGTTTTGTTTTGTTTTGTTTTGTATTTTTTTTTCCTGATTAATTACTGATGTATAGAAATTCAACATATTTCTAGGGGCACCTGTGTGGCTAAGTCAGTTGAGCTTCTAGATCTTGGTTTTGGCCCAGGTCATGATCTCATGGAATGTGGGATAGAGCCGTGGTTATGCTCTGTGCTCAGCAGGGAGTCTGCTTGAAATTTCTCTCCCTTTGCCCCCTTCCCCACACTTTCTCTCTTTCTCCCTAAGATAAATAATTAAATCTTTTTAAAAAATTAAATGTAACAGATTTCTATATGCTGATTTTTTAAAAAATCTTTTGACTTTACTGAAATGCTGTATTGGTTCTACCAATATTTTGGTGGTGTCTTTCAGGTGTTCTACATCAAGTATAGTGTCATCTGTGAATAGGGAAAATTTGATTTTGTCATTACTGATTTGGATGCCTTTTATTTCTTTTTGTTGTCTGATCACTGAAATAAGGACTTCCCTTACTACATTAAATAGCAGTAGTGAGAGTGGACTTCCCTGTCTTGGTCGTAGCTTTAGAGAGCTTTTCCCCATTGAGGATGATATTAGCTGTGACTTATTCAAATACAGCCTTTATGATTTGAGGTATGTCCCCTTTATCCCTACTATGTTGAGGATTTTTATCAAGAATGGATACTGTACTCTGTCAAATGTTATTTCTGCTTCTATCGAGAGGATCATGTGGTTTTATATTCTCATTTCTTAATGTGGTATATGACATTGATTGATGTGTGAATATTGAACCTCACTTACAGCCCAGGAACAAAACCAACTTGATCATGATTCAATTTGCTAGTATTTGCTTGAATTCAATTTGCTAGTATTTTGTTGAGAATATTTGTACCCACATTCATCAGGGATATTGTCCTATAATTCTGCTTTTTAATGGGGTCTTTGCCTGGAATCAAGGTAATGTTGGCTTCATGGAGTGAGTGTGGAACTTTTCCTTCCATTTCTGATTTTTGGAACAGTTTCAGAAGAATAGGTATTAAGTCTTTTTAAGAAAGATTTTATTTATTTATTTGAGAGAGTGTGCAAGCATGAATGGGTGGAAGGGCAGAGGGATAAGCAGACTTCCTGCTGAGCATGGAGCCTGACATAGGACATGATCTTAGGAACCTGAGATCATGACGTAAGCCAGTCAGACTGAGTCATCCAGGCATTCCAGGTATTAACTCTTTTCTAATGTTTGGTAGAATTCCCCCTGGGAAGCCATCTGTTTCTGGAGTTTTGTTTGTTAAGAGATTGTTGATTACTAATTGAGTTTCATCGCTGGTTTTGGGTCGGTTCAGGTTTTCTATTTCCTCCTGTTTTCTTTGAGTAGTCTGTATGTTTTTGGGAATTTATCCATTTCTTCCAAATTGCCGAATTTGTTGGCATAGAATTCTTAATAATATTCTCTTATAATTACTTGTGTTTATTTGTTATTTGTTGCAATGTCTCTTCTTTCATTCATGATTTTATTTATTTGGGTCCTTGTTCTTTTTTTTAAATTTTTTACTTTTTATAAACATATATTTTTATCCCCAGGGGTACAGGTCTGTGAATCACCAGGTTTACACACTTCACAGCACTCACCAATGTCCATAATCCCACCCCCTTCACCCAAACCCCCTCCCCCCAGCAACCCTCAGTTTGTTTTGTGAGATTAAGAGTCACTTATGGTTTGTCTCCCTCCCAATCCCATCTTCTTTCATTTATTCTTCTCCTACCCACTTAAGCCCCCATGTTGCATCACCACTTCCTCATATCAGGGAGATCATATGATAGTTGTCTTTCTCTGCTTGACTTATTTCACTAAGCATGATACGCTCTAGTTCCATCCATGTTGTCGCAAATGGCAAAATTTCATTTCTTTTGATGGCTGCATAGTATCCCATTGTATATATACCACATGTTTTTATAGATTCTTCTGTTGATGGACATCTAGGTTCTTTCCATAGTTTGGCTATTGTGGACATTGCTGCTCTAAACATTCGGGTGCACGTGCCCCTTTGGATCACTATGTTTGTATCTTTAGGGTAAATACCCAGTAGTGCAATTGCTGGGTCATAGGGCAGTTCTATTTTCAACATTTTGAGGAACCTCCATGCTGTTTTCCAGAGTGGTTGCACCAGCTTGCATTCCCACCAACAGTGTAGGAGGGTTCCCCTTTCTCCATATCCTCGCCAGCATCTGTCATTTCCTGACTTGTTGATTTTAGCCATTCTGACTGGTGTGAGGTGATATCTCATTGTGGTTTTGATTTGTATTTCCCTGATGCCGAGTGATATGGAGCACTTTTTCATGTGTCTGTTGGCCATCTGGATGTCTTCTTTGCAGAAATGTCTGTTCATGTCCTCTGCCCATTTCTTGATTGGATTATTTGTTCTTTGGGTATTGAGTTTGCTAAGTTCTTTATAGATTCTGGACACTAGTCCTTTATCTGATATGTTATTTGCAAATATCTTCTCCCATTCTGTCAGTTGTCTTTGATTTTGTTAACTGTTTCCTTTGCTGTGCAAAAGCTTTTGATCTCGATGAAATCCCAATAGTTCATTTTTGCCCTTGCTTCCCTTGCCTTTGGCGTTGTTCCTAGGAAGATCTTGCTGCGGCTGAGGTTGAAGAGGTTGCTAGCTGTGTTCTCCTCAAGGATTTTAATGGATTCCTTTTGCACATTGAGGTCCTTCATCCATTTTGAGTCTATTTTTGTGTGTGGTGTAAGGAAATGGTCCAATTTCATTTTTCTGCATGTGGCTGTCCAGTTTTCCCAGCACCATTTATTGAAGAGGCTGTCTTTTTTCCATTGGACATTCTCTCCTGCTTTGTCGAAGATTAGTTGACTGTAGAGTTGAGGGTCTATTTCTGGGCTCTCTATTCTGTTCCATTGATCTATGTGTCTGTTTTTGTGCCAGTACCATGCTGTCTTGGTGATGACAGCTTTGTAATAGAGCTTGAAGTCTGGAATTGTGATGCCACCAACGTTGGCTTTCTTTTTCAATATCCCTTTGGCTATTCGAGGTCTTTTCTGGTTCCATATAAATTTTAGAATTATTTGTTCCATTTCTTTGAAAAAGATGGATGGTACTTTGATAGGAATTGCATTAAATGTGTAGATTGCTTTAGGTAGCATAGACATTTTCACAATATTTATTCTTCCAATCCAGGAGCATGGAACATTTTTCCATTTCTTTGTGTCTTCCTCAATTTCTTTCATGAGTACTTTAGAGTTTTCTGAGTATAGATTCTGTGCCTCTTTGGTTAGGTTTATTCCTAGGTATCTTATGGTTTGGGGTGCAATTGTAAATGGGATTGACTCCTTAATTTCTCTTTCTTCTGTCTTGCAGTTGGTGTAGAGAAATGCAACTGATTTCTGTGCATTGATTTTATATCCTGACACTTTACTGAATTACTGTATAAGTTCTAGCAGTTTTGGAATGGAGTCTTTTGGGTTTTCCACATATAGTATCATATCATCTGTGAAGAGTGATAATTTGACTTCTTCTTTGCCGATTTGTATGCCTTTAATTTCCTTTTGTTGTCTGATTGCTGAGGCTAGGACCTCTAGTACTATGTTGAATAGCAGTGGTGATAATGGACACCCCTGCCGTGTTCCTGACCTTAGCGGAAAAGCTTTCAGTTTTTCTCCATTGAAAATGATATTTGCGGTGGGTTTTTCCTAGATGGCTTTGATGATATTGAGGTATGTGCCCTCGATCCCTACACGTTGAAGAGTTTTGATCAGGAAAGGATGCTGTACATTGTGAAATGCTTTTTCAGCATCTATTGAGAGTATCCTATGGTTCTTGTTCTTTCTTTTATTGATGTGTTGTATCACACTGATTTGCAGATGTTGAACCAACCTTGCAGCCCTGGAATAAATCCCACTTGGTCGTGGTGAATAATCCTTTTAATGTACTGTTGAATCCTATTGGCTAGTATTTTGTTGAGTATTTTCGCATCTGTGTTCATCAAGGATATTGGTCTATAGCTGTCTTTTTTGTTGGGATCCTTGTCTGTTTTGGGGATCAAGGTGATGCTGGCCTCATAAAATGAGTTTGGAAGTTTTCCTTCCATTTCTATTTTTTGGAACAGTTTCAGGAGAATAGGAATTAGTTCTTCTTTAAATGTTTGGTAGAATTCCCCCAGGAAGCCGTCTGGCCCTGGGCTTTTGTTTGTTTGGAGATTTTTAATGACTTTCAATCTCCTTACTGGTTATGGGTCTGTTCAGGCTTTCTATTTCTTCCTGGTTCAGTTGTGGTAGTTTATATGTTTCTAGGAATGCATCCATTTCTTCCAGATTGTCAAATTTGTTGGTGTAGAGTTGCTCATAGTATGTTCTTATAATAGTTTGTATTTCTTGGTGTTAGTTGTGATCTCTCCTCTTTCATTCATGATTTTATTTATGGGTCCTTTCTATTTTCTTTTTGATAAGTCGGGCCAGGGGTTTATCAATTTTATTAATTCTTTCAAAGAACCAGCTCCTAGTTTCGTTCATTTGTTCTATTGTTTTTTTGGTTTCTATTTCATTGATTTCTGCCTTGATCTTTATGATTTCTCTTCTCCTGCTGGGCTTAGGGTTTCTTTCTTGTTCTTTCTCCAGCTCCTTTAGGTGTAGGGTTAGGTTGTGTACCTGAGACCTTTCTTGTTTCTTGAGAAAGGCTTGTACCACTATATATTTTCCTCTCAGGACTGCCTTTGTTGTGTCCCACAGATTTTGAACCGTTGTATTTTCATTATCATTTGTTTCCATGATTTTTTTCAATTTTTCTTTAATTTCCCGGTTGACCCATTCATTCTTCAGAGGATGCTGTTTAGTCTCCATGTATTTGGGTTCTTTTCAAACTTCCTTTTGTGGTTGAGTTCTAGCTTTAGAGCATTGTGGTCTGAAAATATGCAGGGAATGATCCCAATCTTTTGATACCGGTTGAGTCCTGATTTAGGACCGAGGATGTGATCTATTCTGGAGAATGTTCCATGTGCACTAGAGAAGAATGTGTATTCTGTTGCTTTGGGATGAAATGTTCTGAATATATCTGTGATGTCCATCTGGTCCAGTGTGTCGTTTAAGACCTTTATTTCCTTGCTGATCTTTTGCTTGGATGATCTGTCCATTTCAGTGAGGGGAGTGTTAAAGTCCCCTACTATTATTATATTATTGTTTATGTGCTTCTTTGATTTTGTTATTAATTTGTTTATATAGTTGTCTGCTCCCACGTTGGGGGCATAGATATTTAAAATTGTTAAATCTTCTTGTTGGACAGACCCTTTGAGTATGATATAGTGTCCTTCCTCATCTCTTATTATAGTCTTTGGCTTAAAATCTAATTGATCTGATAAAAGGATTGCCTCTCCTGCTTTCTTCTGATGTCCATTAGCATGGTAAATTTTTTACACCCCCTCACTTTAAATCTGGAGGTGTCTTCGGGCTTAAAATGAGTTTCTTGGAGGCAACATACAGATGGGTATCCATTCTGATACCCTGTGTCTTTTGACAGGGGCATTTAGCCCATTAACATTCAGGGTAACTATTGAGAGATATGAATTTAGTGCCATTGTATTGCCTGTAAGGTGACTGTTACTGTATATGGTCTCTGTTCCTTTCTGATCTACCACTTGGAGGCTCTCTCTTTGCTTAGAGGACCCCTTTCAAGATTTCCTGTAGAGCTGGTTTGGTGTTTGCAAATTCTTTCAGTTTTTGTTTTTCCTGGAAGCTTTTAATCTCTCCTTCTACTTTCAATGATAGCCTAGCTGGATATAGTATTCTTGGCTGCATGTTTTTCTCGTTTAGTGCTCCGAAAATATCATGCCAGCTCTTTCTGGCCTGCCAGGTCTCTGTGGATAAGTCTGCTGCCAATCTAATATTTTTACCATTGTATGTTACAGACTTCTTTTCCTGGGCTGCTTTCAGGATTTTCTCTTTGTCACTGAGACTTGTAAATTTTACTATTAGGTGACGGGTTGTGAGCCTATTTTTATTGAATTTGAGGGGCGTTCTCTGAACCTCCTGAATTTTGATGCTCGTTCCCTTTGCCATATTGGGGAAATTCTCCCCAATAATTCTCTCCAGTATACCTTTGCTCCCCTCTCTCTTTCTTCTTCTTCTGGAATCCCAATTATTCTAATGTTGTTTTGTCTTATGGTGTCACTTATCTCTCGAATTCTCCCCTCGTGGTCCAGTAGCTGTTTGTCCCTCTTTTGCTCAGCTTCTTTATTCTCTGTCATTTGGTCTTCTATATCACTAATTCTTTCTTCTGCCTTATTTATCCTAGCAGTGAGAGCCTCCATTTTTTATTGCACCTCATTAATAGCTTTTTTGATTTCAACCTGGTTGGATTTTAATTCTTTTATTTCTCCAGAAAGGGCTTTTATATCTCTCGAGAGGGTTTCTCTAATATCTTCCATGCCTTTTTCGAGCCCGGCTAGAACCTTGAGAATTGTCATTCTGAACTCTAGATCTGACATATTACCAATGTCTGTATTGATTAGGTCCCTAGCCTTCGGTACTGCCTCTTGTTCTTTTTTTTGTGTTGAATTTTTCCGTCTTGTCATTTTGTCCAGATAAGGGTATATGAAGGAGCAAGTAAAATACTAAAAGGGTGGCAACAACCCCAGGAAAATATGCTTTAACCAAATTAGAAGAGATCCAAAATCGTGAGGGGGGAGAAAGGGGATAAAAAGGTTCAAAAAGGAAGAAAGAAAAGAAAAGAAAGGAATTAAAAAAAAGAAAACAAATAAGAAAAATATAAAAATGAAATTATATATATATTGTATAAACTAGTTAAAAAACGTTAAAAAAGAAAAAGGTAAAAGTTAAAAAAAATTTTACCCGAAGGTGAGAAAAAAAAAACAATAAATGAAAAAGAAAAAAATTAAATTAACTGCAAGACTAAAAAAAATCACAGGGAACAAGCCATGAATTCCGTGCTTTGCTTTCTCCTCCTCTGGAATTCTGCTGCTCTCCTTAGTATTGAAACCGCAATCCTTGGTAGGTGAACTTTGTCTTGGCTGGATTTCTTGTTGATCTTCTGGGGGAAGGGCCTGTTGTAGTGATTCTCAAGTGTCTTTGCCCCAGGCGGAATTGCACCGCCCTTACCAGGGGCCGGTGTGAGTAATCCGCTCGGGATTGCTTTCAGGAGCTTTTGTTCCCTGAGCGCTTTCCGTAGAGTTCTGGAGGACGGGAATACAAATGGCGGCCTCCTGGTCTCCGGCCCGGAGGAGCCGAGAGCCCAGGGCCCCACTCCTCAGTGCGCCCTCAGAGAACAGCGCCCAGTTACTCCCGTCTGCCTGACCTCCGGCCACGCTCCGTGCTCACCGAGCCTGCGACAGGTTCAAGGTAACACCGAGCTGTGAGCTTCCTGTCGGCTTTGTCTCTGTAGCCGGCTTTCCCGTTCCAGTACCCACAAGCTCTGCGACACTCAGACACCCCCGATCCTTCTGTGACCCTGCGGGACCTGAGGCCACGCTGACCCTGTGTGGGCTTCGCCCTGGATTAGCCTTTGGAGTGATGTCCCTCAGCGGAACAGACTTTTAAAAGTCCTGATTTTGTGCGCCGTTGCTCCGCTGCTTGCCGGGAACCGGCCCCTCCCTCTGGGGTCTATCTTCCCGTCGCTTTGGATTCACTTCTCTGCCGGTCCTACCTTTCAGAAAGTGGTTGTTTTTCTGTTTCCAGAATTGTTGTTCTTCACTTCGATCTGCCGATGGATTTTCAGGTGTTTGCAATCTTTAGATAAGCTAATCTAGCTGATCTCCTGCTAGCTAAAGTAGTCTCAGCCTGCTACTTCTCCGCCATCTTGACTCCTCTGGTACTTGCTCTTTTTATTTCCATATACCTATCTAGGGTTTCCAATTTTCTTTATTCTTTCAATGAACCGCGTCCTGGTTTCATTGATCTATTCTACTCTTTATTTCTGTTTATTTTGTTTGTTTCTGTATCATTTATTTCTGCTCTAATATTTATTATTTATCTTCTTCTGCTGTATTTAGGCTTTATTTGCTGTTCTTTTCTAGCTCCTTTAAATGTAAGATTAGATTGTGTTTTTGAGAATTTTCTTGTTTCTTGAGGTAGGCCTGTATTGCTATATATTTCCTTCTTTTTTTTTAATTTATTTTTTTATTTTCAGCATAACAGTATTCATTATTTTTGCACCACACCATGCAATGGTGCAATCCATGCAATCCGTGCCCTCTATAATACCCACCACCTGGTACCCCGACCTCCCAACCCCTGCCCCTTCAAAACCTTCAGATTGTTTTTCAGAGTCCATAGTCTCTCATGTTCACCTCCCCTTCCAATTTACCCCAACTCCCTTCTCCTTTCTCCCCATGTCCTCCATGCTATTTGTTATGCTCCACAAATAAGTGAAACCATATGATAATTGACTCTCTCTTCTTGAATTATTTCACTCAGCATAATCTCTTCCAGTCACATCCATGTTGCTACAAAAGTTGGGTATTTGTCCTTTCTGATGGAGGCTTAATACTCCATAGTGTATATGGACCCCATATTCCTTATCCATTCATCCATTGAAGGGCATCTTGGTTCTTTCCACGGATTGGCGACCATGGCCATTGCTGCTCTAAACATTGGGGTACAGATGGCCCTTCTTTTCACAACATCTGTATCTTTGGGGTAAATACCCAGTAGTACAGTGGCAGGGTCATAGGGAACTTCCCTATATATTTCCTTCTTAGTGACTCCTTTTGCTTCATCTCAAAGGTTTTGGAATGTTGTGTTTCTATTTTCATTTGCTTCCATGTATATTTTTTTAATTTCTTTATTAATTTCCTGGTTATTCCATTCATTCTTTTTTTTTTTTAAAGATTGTTTTATTTGTTTATTTGACAGATAGAAATAACAAGTAGGCAGAGAGGCAGGCAGAGAGAGAAGAGGAAGCAGGGTCTCCTTGGAGCAGAGAGCAGGACGTGGGGCTCAATCCCAGGACCCTGGAATCATGACCTGAGCTGAAGGCAGAGGCTTTAAACCACTGAGCCACCCAGGTGCCCTATTCCATTCATTCTTTAGTAGGATTTTCTTTAATCTCCACTTATTTGTGTTCTTTCCAAATTTTTTCTTGTTATTCAAGTTTCATAGCATTGTGGTCAGAAATGATGCATGGTATGATTTCAGTCTTTTTATATTTGTTCAGGCCTGATTTGTGACCCAATATGTAATCTCTTCTGGAGAATGTTCCATTTGCACTAGAAAATAATGCCTATTCTGCTGTTTTAGGATGAAATGTTCTGAATATACCTATGAAGTTCACTTGGTCCAGTGTGCCATTCAAAGCCATTGTTCCTTTATTGATTTTCTTCTTAGATGGTCTGTCCATTTATGTACATGGAGGGTTAAAAATCCATACTGTTATTGTATTGTTATCAGTGACTTACTTTATGTGAGCTATCAACTGATTTATATATTTGAGCACTCCCACATTGAAAGCATAAATATTAATAATTTTTAGATCTTTTTGGACAGACCATTTTTTTATGATATAGTGTCCTTCATCTCATTACAGTCTTTGGCTCAAAATTTAGTTTTTCTGATAAGTATGGCTAACTTTGACTTTCTTTTAATGTCCATTAACAAGATAGATTGTTCTCCATCTACTCACTTTCAATCTGCAGGAGACTTTAAGTTTAAAATGAATCTCTGTAAGCAGCATACAGATTCTTCTTGATTTTTATCTATTCTGGTACCCAATATCTTTTGATTGGATCATTTAGTATACTTGTATTCAGAGTGGTTTTTGATAGATATGAACTTAATGCCATTGTATTACTTATGGAATTGGTGTTTCTGGTGCTGTGCTTTGGTCCTTTCTATTCTTTGTTATTTTTGGTCTTTTCTTCCCTCAAGAGTCCCCCTTAACATTTCTTGCAGGATCATAAACTCCTTTAGTTTTTGTTGGTCTGGGAAATTCTTTGTCTTCCCTTCTAACTTGAGTGACAGTATATTTTGGATAATGTATTCTTTGCTGCGGTTTTTTTTTTCCCCCATTTTTTTTTCTCCATTCAGTAGGCCTCTTTCTTCTGGCCTACTGAATTTCTGTGGAGAAATCTGCTGCAAACATAATTTGTCTTCCCTTATAAGTTAGGGATTTCTTTTCCTGTGCTCCATTCAGGATTCTTTCCTTCCCTCTGTAATTTGCAAATTTTACTGAGGTATGTCTTGGTGTTGGCCTGTTTTGTTGATTTTGATGGGAGTTATCTGTGCCTCCTGGATTTGGTTGTTTCTTTCCTTCCCCTGATTAGGGAACTTTTTAGCTATTATTTTCTTCATTAAGCCTTCTGTCCATTTTCCCCTATGTTATTCATCTTGGGCTCCTATTATATGAATTTTGTTACACTTTATGTAATCACTGAGTTCTCTAATTCTATATTTTGTTTCAATATTTTTCTTTCCCTCTTCTTTACCTTATTTTCTATAATTTTATCTTCTGCATCACTTATTCATTCCTCTGCCTCTTCTACCCTTTTTATCATTATATCCAACCAGTTTTGCATCTTAGTTATAGCATTTTTTTTAAATTTCAGCTGGCTTGGTTTTTAGGTATTTTTATCTCCGTGATAAGCAACTCCCTTTCGTTCCCTCTTTTCTTGAGCACAGTCAATATCCTTATGATTGTTGTATTAAGTTCTAATTCAGGGGGCACCTGGGTGGCTTAGTCAGTTAATTGTCTGCCTTTAGCTCAAGTCATGAGCCCAGGGTCCTGCATTGGGCTTCTTGCTCAGTGGGGAGCCTGCTTCTCCCTCTGCCTTTTGCTCCCCCTGCTTATCCTTTCTCTTTTTCTGACAAATAAATAAATAATATCTTTATAAAATATTATAATTCAGGCACAGTACTTATTTTGATTAGATCCCTAGTTGTGACCTCTCCTTTTTCTTTCTTTTGGGATGAATTACTCCATCTTGTTATTTTGTTTAAGTTTATGTCTTCTCTGTGTTAGGAAAGCCTGTTATGTTTCCTGCTTCTGAGTATAATGGCTATTATTTTAAGAAGTGTTCATATGCTGTCCAGGGTCTGGAACTTCAGGAAGTGTTTTTGGTATGTGCTGCATCCACTCTGCTATTGTGTTTTGGCTATGCCTTCTCTCAGGTTAGTCCTCAGCAATTTCTCTTTGCCTGCAGTGGGGATTGTCTAAACCTTGTCCATTGTGTGGTTTTATCTGGGTGTGCTCTGGTTTGCTTGGTAAAAGAGGCTAAAGCTCATTTTCTGTAGAGCTAAAGCTTTGCAGTGCTCTACGGTCAGTAGATATAAATGTGCAGGTGGATTCTGCTGATCTTCTGGGGGAGCAGCCAGCTGCTGCTTTGACTCTCAGGCACACTTGTCCTTATAAAAAAGAACCTGCTGAGCACAGGAATGGGCTTGCTGTAAGTGGCTCAAGCCTCAAATGTGGGCATTGTGCTGCTCACTGATGTATGTCTGTGCTGATGGGCAGGTGTAAAAATGGTGTCAGCCTGCTCTCTTATCCCTGCAGAGGCAAGCTGGCACTTGCTGATGTTCAGGAAACCCTCACAGAAGACTGTATGGTCTCCTCTCATTTATCCCATGCTTTCCTCAAATCTCTGCCTTCACATTGTCAGTGACCAGACCATCTGCCCATCTGGCTGAGTAGTGAACCTATGTTTTATCTCAGGCTTGCTGGCTGAGTTTCAAAACTCTAAATTTTATAGACCCAGTGTCGCAAGGACATACACTGATCTTCTGTGGGAAGGTTTTGTCATGATGTGGTTGATATTGATTTGTCCTGGAAGCACAGTTGTACATACATGCAGGGATTTGGAATTTATGGTGAGTTCAGCTAAAAGCTTGCATCCAGGTTAGGTGTTCTCAGCAGCTGTCTCTGCTCCTATTAAAAAACAGGGCATCTCAACAGTGCCTGCTGGTTTTTTTGTTCCTTGAAAGTTAATGGCATCTCTCTCAAATTCACTCTCAGTCATCGCAACCCAGGTCATCCCCAGTCCATGCTATCCACTCCCAGGTCAAGGCCCTCCTTTTCCACAGGAGCACCTCTATGCTCACTGGGCTCTACTCCAGTGATGCTGCAGACTTATAAAACTCCAGACTTTGAACTCTGCTGCTTGTAAAAACTTGCAATGATTAGTCCCTCTCATTTTCCCATCAATGGTTTTAAGGAAGTGCTTTTCTTGTGCAGTGAACTGTCTCTCTCTCTCTCTCTCTCCATTCCCTGATCAGGGCTCCCCCTCCCACCAGCACTGGTGTTTTCTTTATCCCCCAAATCACATATCTGCACCTCCTGTCTTGCACTGTGTGGCCTCTTTTCTCCCTTTAGCTTGGCTATTGTTCTCTCAGTGCTCAGATGGATTTCCTGGGTGTTCGGAACGATTTGATATTTATCTAGCTGTGTTCTCAGGAGCAGGTAAACATAGGGTCCTCTTACTACTCTGCCAATTTACCTCCTTCTCCCTCTATTTCTGTTTTAACCTTTATTTTTTCCTTCCTTCTGCTGGATTTGGGTTTTGTTCATTGTTGTTTTTCTAGCTCCTTTAGGTGTAAGGTTAGGTTATTTGCTTGAGATTTCTCTTGCTTCTTGTAGTAGCCTTGTATTGCTATAAACCTCACTACTTAGAACTGCTTTTGTTACACCTCAGAGGTCTTAGACCCTTGTGTTCTCATTTTCAGTTGTTTCTATGAACTGTTTTATATCACCTTGTATTTTTTATAGGTGCATTCTGTGTTTAGTATCATGCTATTTAACTTCCATGTATTTGTGTTATTTTTATAATTTTTTCTGTGATTGATTTCTAATTTCATAGCATTGTGGTGAGAAAATATGCATGATTTGACTTTAGTTTTTTTGAATTCTTTGAGACGTGTTTTGCAGTCTAATGTGTGATCCATTCTAAAGAATGTTCCATGTGAACTTGAGAATATGTATTCTGTTCTGTTCTGATTGAATGTCTTGAATATATATGTTAAACCCATCTAGTCCAGTGTATCATTCAATGGCACTCTTTCCTTATTGATTTTCTGTTTGGGTGAATTGTTTGTTGATGTAAGTGGGGTCTTAATCTCCTCTATTATAATTGTATTACTATTGATTAGTTCCTTTATGTTTATTATTAAATGTTTTATGTATTTAGGTGCTCCCTTGTTGGGTACATAAGTGTTTATAATTCTTATATTTTCCTGTTGGATTTTCCCTTTTGTTGTTATTATTAGTAGTAGCAGTAGTTTATATACCCTTCTTTCTCTTTTTATAGTCTTTGTTTTAAAGTCTATTTTATTGTTATTTTTGATTACTTTTAACATCCATTTGCATGATAAATGTTTCTCTATCCCTTCCCTTTCACTCTGTAGGCATCATTAGGTCTGAAATGAGTCTGTGGTAGGGAGCATATAGATTGTTTTTTTTTAATTAATTCAGTCCATCACTGCATGTCTTTTGATTGGAACATTTAGTCCATTTCATCCGAAGTCATTATTGATAGGTATTTATTGTCAATTTGTTACTTGTTTTGTGATTGTTTCTACAATTTTTCTCTGATCCTTTGTTCTCTTGCACTCCTTCATGTCTTGCTTGTTTTCTTTAGTGATATACCTGGATTCCTTTCTCTTTATTCTTTGCTTATCTATTACTGGTTCTGATTTGTGGTGACCATTATGTTTGTATATAACATCTTCTGCATATCATAGTTTATTTTAAGTTTATGGTGGATAAAGTTTGGACCCATTCTTTACTCCTCTCTTCCACATGTTTTAGATATATAGTGTCAGGTTTTACATTCTTTTATTTTGTGAATTCCTTGACTGATTTTTATGGATAATCTTATTTTCATACTGTCAATTTTTTTTTCATATTCCTGACTGCAAGCATTTTATCAAAGGAAAACAAACCAATTGCTCCTAATGTTGTAATGTGATGAAGTAAACAAAAAAGAAATTTAAATAAGAAGAACCTTATGGGATGAATATCATTATTCTACTAAGATGGTTGTGCTAAATTTCAAAAGATAATAGTTTAAAAGGGGGTGATATCTTAAACCCTGTGCATGGCTTTATTTCTTTGAAAGAGAGTTAATGTTTTCTTAAAATATTGGTACAAATGAAACCTGAAAGAAATGTTCTACAAATAGTGCATGCAACCTAAATATTACTACAATACTGAATATTTAGGAAACAGTTACTATTCTCTCCATTGTTTCTAGGTAGGCAATCGCAAACCAAGACATGTTTATCGGAATTAAAGTACATTTATTGTATTTCCCATTGTATTTTTATTGAGAATATTAAATTTATTTGCCTATTGTTTTCTAAAATAGCCATATCTCTGTAGTTTTAACCATTTGACACTATATCCTTGTATTTATCTTGCTCAAACATGTGTCAGTAAGAGTAAGAAAGGCTATTTTTAAAAAAAAATTAAGTTGGTTTGGATAAATCAAATAAGGGTAAAGCTCAGAAATGAAATTTTAGTCTTCCCCCCTACATTCCTAAATCTACAGAGTAAACAACTTTTTTTAGTCAGTTTTAGAATCAAGTCTATTTGGAACTACTTTTATTTATTATTTATTTATTTATTTATTTATTTTTAAGTTCTCACTTAAATTCCAGTTAGTTAACATAGCCGAGTAATATTAGTTTTAGGTGTTCAATTAATGATTCAACACATACATCACCCAGTCCTCATTACAAGTTCACTCCCTAATCCCCACCACCTATTTAACCCCTCTCCCCACCTATCTCTCTAACAATCATCAGTTTGTTCTCTATGTTTAAGAGTCTTTTCTTGGTTTGCATTTCCCTAGTTTTTCCCCTATGATTGTTTTGTTTCTTAAATTACACATATGAGTGAAATTATATGATATTTATCTTTCTCTGGTTGACTTATTTTGCTTAGCATAATGGGCTGTAGCTCCACCCATGTCACTGCAAATGGCAAGATTTCATTCTTTGCTTTGGCTGAGTAATATTCCATTATATATACCTCATCTTCTTATTCATTCATCAATGGACATTTAGGCTGTTTCCATAATTTGACTATTGTAGATAATGCTACTATAAATGTCAGAGTTCATGGGTCCCTTTGAATTATTATTTTATATACCTAGTAGTATGATTGATTGATGATAATATTGTTTTATTTTTAACTTTTTTAGGAAACTCTATACTTTTTTCCAGAGTGGCTGCACTAGTTTGCATTCCTACCAAAAGTGCAGAAGGGACTTTGGAACTATTTTTAGTACTTGCTGACACTGTATGCATTTTCTGGGCAAGAATGCCAGATTTAAGACTCTGGAAGTGCTGTGTTATTTATTACTTTTCAATGTGCAATGAAGGGGTGACGTGCACACAAATAAGTCAAAAATGTTGAAGTTTAATACAATGGTTTAGTTGTTTTTGGGAAAATAGACAATAGCTTTTGAGTTGGCAACAAATGTACTTCATTTTTTTTTTCCAAAGCATGTAAGTTTCATTTCCAACACCAACATTTTTTTTTTTATTTTCTAAATCCCTGCTAAGAATTAAAGTCTCAGAGGAAATTAACCTCTTGCTTTTTTCTTTAGTTTTCATCCTGTGTTTGGAAACACTAAGCTTATTCTTGATTTTAGGAAGAAATATTTTTAATAAGTGAAACTAAGTCTTTTGCATTACATGAGGTTATTAAAAAGTCCAAAATTTTGAAACGATTTATTTATTCATTTTAGAAAGAGAGAGTGGGGCAGAGGGTCATCATTTAAGCTGAAATCTAGTTATATGCTTAACCAACTGAGCCACGTAGGCACCTGCACAATTTTTCCTTTTTAACTTGAACTGGAACGTGCTGTTTTGTGTACTTAAGATCAGTGTCATTTCACATGATAAAATGTTCATCATCACTAGCCCTCAGGGAGATTCAAATTAAATTGAGAAATCACCTTACACCACATAGAATGGCCAAAATTAGCAAGACAGGAAAAAAACATGTGTTGGAAGGGATGTGGAGAAAGGGGAACCCACTTACACTGTTGGTGGGAATACAAGTTGGTGCAGCCTCTTTGAACAGTGTGGAGATTCCTCAAGAAATTAAAAATAGAACTTCCCTATGACCCTGCCATTGCACTCCTGGGTATTTACCCCAAAGACACAGATGTCGTGAAAAGAAGGGCCATCTGTACCCCAATGTTCATAGCAGCAATGGCCACGGTTGCCAAACTGTGGAAAGAACCAAGATGCCCTTCAACAGACGAATGGATAAGGAAGATGGGGTCCATATACACTATGGAGTATTATGCGTCCATCAGAAAAGATGTATACCCAACTTTTGTAGCAACATGGATGGGACTGGAAAAGATTATGCTGAGTGAAATAAGTCAAGCAGAGAGAGTCAATTATCATATGGTTTCACTTATTTGTGGAGCATAACAAATAGCATGGAGAACATGGGGAGTTAGAGAGAAGGGAGTTGGGGTAAATTGGAAGGGGAGGTGAACCATGAGAGACTATGGACTCTGAAAAACAATCTGAAGGTTTTGAAGGGGTGGGGGGTGTGAAGTTGGGGTACCAGGTGGTGGCTATTATAGAGGGCACGGATTGCATGGAGCACTGGGTGTGGTGCAAAAATAATGAATACTGTTATGCTGAAAAAAAAAAAAGATCAGTGTTATTTAAGATATCAGAATCCAGAATCAACACATAATGTGTTTCATCCAATTTATATAATACATATTTTTCCTCTTTGAGATTTTGTTTTACATTTTTTTATTTGTACACATGTGTGTTTAAAAGATGTAGAGTTTTGTATTTTATGAATAATTCACTGGCCACTTAATGCATAGTATTTGTCATTTCTTCTGAAAGTAAAGGATTACTAGTAGGTTGTAAATTATTACCAGAGGTTGACACTTTAGCCTGCTATAACCCTAAAAGAAAAAAAACAAACAAACTTTTTTTAGGGGTGTCTTGGTGGCTTGGTCAGTTAAGCAGCTGACTCTTAATTTCAGCTCAGGTCATGATCTCAGGATCTTGGAACTGAGCCTCGAGTCATGTTCTGTGTTCAGTGGGGAGTCTGCTTGAGGATTCTTTTTCTCCTTCTCCTTCTGTCCCTCCCCCTACTCCCTCTCCATCTCTAAAAAACATAGTTGTTTTGTAAAATAATTTTGAAGTTGTTTTTTAGAGAATTTTATTGTTGACTTCATTTTTTTCTTTTATAATATATTAAGGCTTAAGTAAATTAATGAGAAAAACATATATGAATGATATTTAGTGCTCTTACCAAAAGATGATCACTTGGGAAAGTTATCTAAGGTTTTCCTCAGGGAAATTTTGTCCCTGTAAACAAGGGCAAATATTTCCATGTAGTTTTGAAATTCAGGATACTACAAATCAAGTATACCAAACTTTTTACTTTTTATGTACATAAGACATATCTCTGTTAAGTTTGTGAGGTTATGAATTAAAGATCCATGCATCTTTGTTTGCCTTTTTACTTTTCCCACTATTCTCAAGTCATGGTCTAACATATGGCATAAAGCTTATTATTTTTTGTTTTTAATTTCTCACATGGGTTATGAATGTCAGTTGAATAACTGTCATCAAGGATGACAATGGATCTTTGTGTCATTTTTATTACTAAAAGAGATAAGACAGAGGAACCACCTTGGAATAGTCATCCAATAATGATAGTGAGCTCAGGTTGGCACCACACTTGGTCATCAAACTTAGATGTCTCGCCAAACTTTGTTGAAATTTATGTCCTGCATGTGGGTAACTCCTCTTCAATTCCCTGGACAGTATGAAATTTAAACATGCAAATCATCAAATAATCCATAGATTTGTAAGTATCTGGGGGAGGTTCATATGTCATCAACTAACTGAACATAAATTTTTGTTAAAGAAAAATATTATAACACCTTAGAAGAGTATAGTCCAACAGAACTTCATGCAATTAATAGAAATGTATATCTGTGCTGTCCAATGCATTAGCCACTACCCACATATAGATATGAAAACTTAAAATGTGGCTAGTGAGACTAAGGAACTGATATTTATATTTTATCTAATTTTAATTAATTAAAATTTATATTTAAATATTTGTGCCTAATCACTGCCATACTGGACAAAACAGTTGTAGAAGACAGAAGGGAAATATGGACATTACCTATTATCTGGCATGTAAATCCTATTATCACCTTGAATTTGAAAAATATTTTAAGATCCATGTCACCTCTCATAAAATACTTAAAAGACAATGAAGAAGCTGTTGTTAGATTTTTCAGCCTATACAACCTTGCCTTCATCTGCTTGAGAAAGCAAAGGCCAATTCAAGACTCAGACCAATGCATAAGATTAAAGGCTGAACAAATAGCAAAAACTATACAAACATAAATACATACACTTAAAAATTAAAAGTAGCATATTCTTTTCCCCAGTATATTATAGTCATAACTTAGATAATTGAGTGTGAAACTAAAAGCTTAAGATCATTTACTTGTTCTTTTTTACACTATAATATATGTTAGTTTCTTCTTATATAACTCCTAATAATACTTTATATTCTCCCTCTATACCTCTTATTAAAAGTATAATTATTCTTTACTTAATATAAATGTTAGTATCAACATCATTATATGTTTAGATTGCCATCAATTTTTCTTCCTCATCTTAGTCAAAACTTGATTTTTATTACATTTGTAAAATATGTTTACTCACTACAATGTCCCCAATGCCTTCAAGAATGTTGTGACTGGGGGCACCTGGGTGGCTCACTGGGTTACACCTCTGCCTTCAGCTCAGGTCATTATCTCAGGGATCATGCAGGATCTAGACCCACATTGGGCTCTCTGCTCAGCAGGGAGCCTGCTTCACCCCCTTCTCTGCCTGCCTCTCTGCCTACTTGTGATCTCTCTCTCTCTCTGTTAAATAAATAAATAAAATATTAAAAAAAAACATAAAGAATGTTTTGGCTGTATTAACCACCAAATATTGTGTTTGTCAAGAATTAGCAAAAAATATGGGGCACCTGGGTGGCTCAGTTGGTTGGGCATCTGTCTTTGGCTTAGGTCATGATCCAGGGCCTTGGGATCAATCCCTGTGTCAGGCTTCCTTCTCAGTGGGCAGCCTTCTTCTCCCTCTGCCCCACCCCATCCCCCTGCTCTTGCTTGAATGCTCGCTCTCCTTTTTCTCTGAAATAAATAAAATTAAAAAAAAAAAGAATTAGCAAAATAGTATTAAGTGCCGTGCATTTTTATGAAGTGCAATTTAGAAACTATTTTTGCACCTATAAATGATACATTTTAGGTTTGAGCTTTCCCAAAGGTTTGAGCCTTTTGAGATATCTTTAAAAAACAAAATTGTCATTAATAGCTGTGTTTATTTAGATCAAATTATAATTTGAAATACTGCATTTGCATTTGACATTATGGTCATAAAATTATATTTTTTCTTAAAGTATGCAATTGAAGAGTAGTTGATAATTTTGCACTCGTAATTAGATATGACATGGAAAATGCTTCCCTTGCTAAATACTTTATTCAAAGGAAAAAGAAAATTATTTATTGGTTTATATGAATAAAATATTAATAAAGTACATATTACAGTTGTATGAATTTAAGTCAAAGGCAATACACGTGGATTACTGAATTTGATTTTTTAAAATTCACATTGATGCAGATCAAGAATAGAGGAAGATAGCAGCAGATTAGGAGGAACCAAACTGGTACTATTTCTGAAATACAACCTTAAATTTAATAAAAAATGTCTAATTCTTCTACCGAGATATATTATGGTTCCAGATTTGAGTAAAAATTTAAGTGAATCTCAGCAGAAAAAAAATCCAAAACTGCAGAATTATCTTCAAACAGGTCAAGAGGAAAAAGATAAATGTATATGAGTATTGTACAAGATCATGTATAGACAATTATAACACCTTGGTAATTTAAAAATATAACCGAATAATATCACCATATATTTTGATGAATGCATATTAAATATTTTACAATTTTACACTAATTGCACTTCCTCCTTGGAGGCTAAAGAGGAAGCCAGAACCTGAGAAGATTTTTAAAGAAAATTCCCATAATCTGCCAATCCAGGAGCATGGAACATTGTGAAAATGTCTATGCTACCTAAAGCAATCTACACATTTAATGCAATTCCTATCAAAGTACCATCCATCTTTTTCAACGAAATGGAACAAATGATTCTAAAATTTATATGGAACCAGAAAAGACCTCGAATAGCCAAAGGGATATTGAAAAACAAAGCCAACGTTGGTGGCATCACAATTCCGGACTTCAAGCTCTATTACAAAGCTGTCATCATCAAGACAGCATGGTACTGGCACAAAAACAGACACATAGATCAATGGAACAGAATAGAGAGCCCAGAAATAGACCCTCAACTCTACAGTAAACTAATCTTCGACAAAGCAGGAGAGAATGTCCAATGGAAAAAAGACAGCCTCTTCAATAAATGGTGCTGGGAAAATTGGACAGCCACATGCAGAAAAATGAAATTGGACCATTTCCTTACACCACACACAAAAATAGACTCAAAATGGATGAAGGACCTCAATGTGCGAAAGGAATCCATCAAAATCCTTGAAGAGAACACAGCTAGCAACCTCTTCGACATCAGCTGCAGCAAGATCTTCCTAGGAACAATGCCAAAGGCAAGGGAAGCAAGGGCAAAAATGAACTATTGGGATTTCATCAAGATCAAAAGCTTTTGCACAGCAAAGGAAACAATTAACAAAATCAAAAGACAACTGACAGAATGGGAGAAGATATTTGCAAACGACATATCAGATAAAGGACTAGTGTCCAGAATCTATAAAGAACTTAGCAAACTCAACACCCAAAGAACAAATAATCCAATCAAGAAATGGGCAGAGGACATGAACAGACATTTCTGCAAAGAAGACATCCAGATGGCCAACAGACACATGAAAAAGTGCTCCATATCACTCGGCATCAGGGAAATACAAATCAAAACCACAATGAGATATCACCTCACACCAGTCAGAATGGCTAAAATCAACAA
Organism: Mustela putorius furo; assembly: GCF_011764305.1. Lineage (NCBI taxonomy): Eukaryota > Metazoa > Chordata > Mammalia > Carnivora > Mustelidae > Mustela > Mustela putorius. The sequence continues at coordinate 100,422 of NW_025421404.1, read as the reverse complement.
GTCAGGAAATGACAGATGCTGGCGAGGATGCGGAGAAAGGGGAACCCTCCTACACTGTTGGTGGGAATGCAAGCTGGTACAGCCACTCTGGAAAACAGCACTCTGGAAGGTTCCTCAAAATGTTGAAAATAGAACTGCCCTATGACCCAGCAATTGCACTATTGGGTATTTACCCTAAAGATACAAACGTAGTGATCCAAAGGGGTACATGCACCTGAATGTTTATAGCAGCAATGTCCACAATAGCCAAACTATGGAAAGAACCTAGATGTCCATCAACAGATGAATGGATCAAGATGTGGTATATATACACAATGGAATACTATGCAGCCATCAAAAGATTTGAAATCTTGCCATTTGCGACAGCATGGATGGAACTAGAGCGTATCATGCTTAGCGAAATAAGTCAAGCAGAGAAAGACAACTATCATATGATCTCCCTGATATGAGGAAGTGGTGATGCAACATGGGGGCTTAAGTGGTTAGGAGAAGAATCAATGAAACAAGATGGGATTGGGAGGGAGACAAACCATAAGTGACTATTAATCTCACAAAACAAACTGAGGGTTGCTGGGGGGAGGGGGTTTGGGTGAAGGGGGTGGGATTATGGACATTGGGGAGGGTATGTGCTTTGGTGAGTGCTGTGAAGTGTGTAAACCTGTTGATTCACAGACCTGTACCCCGGGGATAAATATATTTGTTTATAAAAAATAAAAAATTAAAAAAAAAAAGGAAAAAAAATTCCCATAATCTGACTCCATGGACATGAAGAGAAAATCGCTGCTGTTTCAAGTTATATTTTCCAATTTGACATTTTTTTAAAAGATTTTATTTATTTATTTGACAGAGAGAGATCACAAGTAGGCAGAGAGGCACGCAGAGAGAGAGAGAGAGAGAGGGAAGCAGGCTCCCTGCTGAGCAGAGAGCCTGATGCGGGACTTGATCCCAGGACCCTGAGATCATGACTTGAGCCGAAGGCAATGGCTTAACCACTGAGCCACCAAGGCGCCCCCAATTTGACATATTGACATGTAATTTTCAGTCCAATTGTGCTTACTCAGTAAAAAATATATAATAATAATAATAATAATAATAAAGTTAATTAAATAACAATATGTTGTTAATTTCCAGGGAAATTGAACTTTTAACACCTGTTTCTGTAGGTAAAAAACAAGGAAATTCTGTGTATCCAAGGTTTTATCTTTTTTTTTAAATTATTTTCAGCATAATAGTATTCATTATTTTTTCACCACACCCAGTGCTCCATGCAATTCGTGCCCTCTATAATACCCACCACTTGGTATCTCAACTTCCCACCCCCCTGCCACTTCCAAACCCTCAGATTGTTTTTCAGAGTCCATAGTCTCTCATGGTTCACCTCCCCTTCCAATTTACCCCAACTCCCTTCTCCTCTCGAACTCCCCATATCCTCCATGTTATTTGTTATGCTCCACAAATAAGTGAAACCATATGATAATTGACTCTCTCTGCTTGACTTAGTTCACTCAGCATTATCTCTTCCAGTCCCGTCCATGTTGCTACAAAAGTTGGGTATACATCCTTTCTGATGGAGGCATAATTCTCCATAGAGTATATGGACCCCATCTTCCTTATCCATTCGTCCGTTGAAGGGCATCTTGGTTCTTTCCACAGTTTGGCGACCATGGCCATTGCTGCTATAAACATTGGGGTACAGATGGCCCTTCTTTTCACGACATCTGTGTCTTTGGGGTAAATACCCAGTAGTGCAATGGAAGGGTCATAGGAATGTTCTATTTTTAATTTCTTGAGGAATCTCCACACTGTTCTCCAAAGAGGCTGTAGCAACTTGCATTCCCACCAACAGTGGAAGAGGGTTCCCTTTTCTCCACATCCCCTCCAACATATGTTGTTTCCTGTCTTGTTAATTTTGGCCATTCTAACTGGTGTAAGGTGATATCTCAATGTGGTTTTCATTTGAATCTCCCTGAGGGCTAGTGATGATGAACATTTTTTCATGTGTCTGATAGCCATTTGTATGTCTTGATTGGAGAAGTGTCGGTTCATATCTTCTGCCCATTTTTTGTTATATTTGCCTGTTTTGTGTGTGTTGAGTTTGAGGAGTTCATTATAGATCCTGGTTATCAACCTTTTGTCTGTACTGTCATTTGCAAATATCTTCTCCAATTCCGTGGGTTGCCTCTTTGTTTTTTTGACTGTTTCCTTTGCTGTGCAGAAGCTTTTGATTTTGATGAAGTCTCAAAAGTTTATTTTCACTTTTGTTTCCTTTGCCTTTGGAGACATATTTTGAAAGAAGTTGCTGTGGCTGATATCGAAGAGATTACTGCCTATGTTCTCCTGTAGAATTCTGATGGATTCCTGTCTCATGTTGAGGTCTTTTATCCATTTTGAGTTTATCTTTATGTATGGTGTAAGAGAATGGTCGAGTTTCATTCTTCTACATATAGCTGTCCAATGTTTTATTCTTAATCAGAGTTTGTGTAATTTCTCCCTCTACCAGAAGTTTTAAGTATTTTTCAATGTATGCTCTTGTCTTGGATGGATATTTTATACCTGATTGTTAATTTTGGGTAAGAAAGCATTCTAGACAGCTGAAATCTATAGTAAAATATTTTAATTCATTTGGAGTAACCATGGTAAATTATTTTTTGTTTAAATTCAGTTAGCCAACATACAGTACATCACTAGTTTCAGATATAATGTTCAATGTTTCATCATTTGCATATATTACCCAGTGTTAGTCACATCATGTGCTCTCCTTAATGCCCATTACTCAGTCACCCCATCCCCCCCCCCCCACCTACCCTTTGGCAACCCTCAGTTTGTTTCCCAGAGTCAGGAGTTTCCCATGGTTTCTCTCCCTCCCTGATTTCTTCCCATTCACTTTTCCCTCCCTTCCCTTATGATCCTCTGCATTATTTCTTATAGTCCACATATGAGTGAAATAATATGATTATTGTCTTTCTCTGATTAACTTATTCCACTTAGCATAATACTCTCTAGTTCTATCCCTTCTGATGGCTGAGTAATATTCCTTTGTGTATTTAAACCACATATTATTTATCCATTCATCTGTTGAAGGTACTCTCAGCTACTTTTACAGTTTGGCTATTGTGTATATTGGTGCTATGAACATAGGGGTGCAGATGCTCCCTCATTTCACTACATCTGTATCTTTGCAGTAAACACCCAGGTGGGCAATTGTTGGGTCATAGGGCAACTCTATGTTTAACTTCATGAGGACCATCCATACCCTTTTCCAGACCACCTGTACCAGCTTGCCGTCCCACCGACAGTTTGGGAAGGTTCCTTTTCTCCACATCCTTGCCAACATTGTTGCTCCTTGTCTTGTTAATTTTTGCCATTCTAACTGGTGTAAGTTGATATCTCATTGTGGTTTTAATTTGTACTTTCCTGATGCCAAGTGATGTTGAGTTTCTTCATGTTTCTGTTGGCCATTTGTATGTGTTCTTTGGATAAATATCTGCTCATGTCTTCTGTCCATTTCTTGACTGGATTATTTGTTTTTTTGGTGGTTCAGTTTGATATAGTCTTTATAGATCTTGGATACCAGCTCTTTATCTCACACACCATTGGCAAATATCTTCTCCCACTCAGTAGGTATTTTTGGTGTTGTTGTTTGTTTGTTTGTTTTGTTGATTGTCCTTTGCTGTGCAGAAGCTTTTTTTATCTGATTAAGTCCCAATAGTTCACTTTTGCTTTTTTTCCCCTTGCCTTTAGAGATGTGTCTTTCAAGAAATTGTTAGAGTGAAGGTCAAAGAAGTTCCTGCCTGTGTTCTTCTTTCGGATTTTGATGGATTCCAGTCTCATAATTTGGTCTTTCATTCATTTTGAGTTTATTTTTGTGTATGGTGTAAGAGAATAGTCCAGTTTCATTTTTTTGCATGTAGCTGTCCAATTTCCCCAGCACCATTTATTGAAAAGACTTCTTTTTCCTTTGGATATTTTTTCCAGCTTTGTCAAACATTAGTTGACAGTAGAGTTGAGGGTCAATTTCTAGGTTCTCTATTCTGTTCCATTGATTTATATGTCTGTTTCTGTGCCAGCACCATGTTGTCTTGATGATCACACCTTTGTAAGATAGCTTGAAATCAGGCATTATGATGACTCTAGCTTTGTTTTTCTTTTTCAACATTCCTGTGGTTCTTCAGGGTCTTTTCTGGCTTCATGCAAATTTTAGGATTGTTTATTCAAGCTCTGTATAAAATGTCAAAGTTATTTTAATAAGTATTGCATTGAATGTGTAGTTTGCTCTGGATAGATTGCTCTGGCATAGACATTTTAACAATATTTATTCTTCCAATCCATGAACATGGACTGTTTCTTCCATCTCTTTGTGCCTTCCTCAATTTCTTTCATATGCATTCTGCAGTTTTTAAAGTAGAGATCCATTATCTCTTTGCTTAGGTTTATTCCTAAGTATCTTACAGTTTTTGGTACAATTATAAGTGGGATCAATTTCTTAATTTCTCTTTGTTCAGTTGAGTTGTTATTATATAGAAATGCAACTCATTTTGTGCATTTTTTTAACCTGCCATGTTGCTTAATTGCTCTATGAGTTCTAGCAATTTTAGGGTGGAGTCTCTTGGATTTTCCACATAAAGTATTATGTCACCCTCAAAGAGTGAGAGTTTTATTTCCTTTTTGCAATCTTAAGTGCTTTTTATTTTTTTTTTTTTGTTTTCTGATTGCTAAGGTTATGACTTCTACTGCTATATAACACTGGTGATATTTGACATTCCTGTCACGTTCCTGACCTAAGTGAAAAAGGTCTCAGATTTTTCCCATTGAGAATGATATTCACTTTGGCTTTTTAATAGATGGATTTCATGATATTGAAGTATGATCCTTCTATCCCTACACTCTGAAAAGTTTCAGTCATGAAAGGATGTTGTGTTTTGTCAGATGCCTTTTCTGCATCAATTGAGAGGATCTTACAACTCTTGTCTTTTTTTTTTATTAATATAATCTATCATGTCGATTGATTAGTGAATGTAGAACCACTCTTGCATTCCAGGAATATGTCCCATTTAGTCATGTTGAATAATCCTTTTAATGTATTGTAGGATCCTATTGCCTAGTATCTTTGTGAGAATTTTGACATCTGTGTTCATCAGGGATATTTGTCTCTAATTCTTCTTGGCAGGGTTTTTGTCTGATTTGAAAACAAGGTAATGCTAGCCTCATGGAATGTGTTTGGAAGTTTACCTTCCATTTCTATTTTTTTGGAATAATTTCAGTTGACCAGGTCTTATTTCTTCTTTAAGTGTTTGGCAGAATTCCTCTGGGAAGCTATCTGGCCCTGGACTCTTTTGGGGGGCAGAAATTTCTGATTACTCCTTCAATTTCCTATCTGGTTGTGCATCTGTTCTGTTTTCTATTTCCTCCTGTTTCAGTTTTGGTAGTTTATATGTTTCCAAGAAGGTATCTGTTTCTTTTTCAGATTGCCCAATTTGTTGGCATATTGATACTCATAATATATTTCAATTATGTATGTATTTCCTCGGTGTTAGTCATGATCTCACCGCTTTCATTCATGATTTTATTAATTTGGTTCCTTTCTTTTTTCTTTTGGAGAAGTCTGGCTAGAGATTTAGCTATCTTTTTCATTCTTTCAAAGAACGAGCTTCTAGTTTCATTGATCTGTTCTATTCTTCTTCTAGTCTCTAATCAATTTCTGTTATAATATTTATTATTTCTCTTCTGTTTGGTTTCAGTTTTTTTCCCTGTTCTTTTTTGCTCTCCTTTACGTGTGAGGTTAGCTTGCATATTGAGACTTTTCTAATTTCTTGAAAAAGGCTTGCACTGCAATATACTTCTCTTAGGACTGACTGTCTTTGTTACATCCCAAAAGTTTTGAATAGTTGTGTTTTCATTTTCATTTGTTTTCATGAGTATTTTAAATTCCTCTTTAATTTCTTGGTTGGGCCATTCATTCTTTATTAGGATGTTCTTTAACTTTCAAGCATTTAGTCCCTTCAAAATTTCTTTTTGTGATTGAGTTCGAGTTTCAAAGCATTGTGGTCTGAACATATGCAGGGAATAATTCAAACTTTTCAGTACTGGTTGAGACCTGATTTGTGACCCAGTATGTGATCTTTTCTGGAGAAAGTTCCATGTGCACTTGAAAAGAATGAGTATTCTGTTGTTTATGGAGAGAATGTTCTGTTTATATCTTTGAAGTCCATCTGGTCCAGTGCATCATTCAAAGCCCTTGTTTCCTTGTTGATCTCATTAGATGATCTGTGTCCATTCCTGTGAGTGGGGTGTTGAAGTCCCCTACTATTTATGCATTATTATCACAGTGTTTCTTTACTTTGGTTGTTAAGTGATTTATATAATTGGCTGCTTCCATGTTAGTAGCATAAATATTTACAATTGTTAGAACTTCTTGCTGGAAACATCCTTTCAGTATGATGTAGTGTCCCTCTACAGTCTTTGGTTTAAAATCTAGTTTGATAAGAGGTTTGCTACCCCCAGCTTTATTTTAAGGTCTATTAGTGTGGTAAATAGTTCTCCACCCCCTCACTTTCCACCTGGAGGTGTCTTTAGGTATAAAATAAGTCTTTTGTAGACAATATATTGATGGGTCTTGCTTTTTTAATCTAATTTGATACACTGAGTCTTTTGATAGGAACATTCAACCCATTTACATTCAGAGTAACTATTGGAATGTATGAATTTAGTGTCATTGTATTGCCCACAATGTCCTTCTTTTTTGTAGATTTTCTCTTTTTCTCTCTGATCTATGTTACTCTTAGGCTCTCTCTTTGCTTGCAGGATACCCCTTAATACTTCTTGTAGGACTGGTTTAGTGGTCACATATTCTTTCAGTTTCTGTCTTTACTGGAAACTCTTTATCTCTCCTTCCATTCTGAGTGACAGCCTTGCTGGATAAAGTATTTCTGGCTTCATGTTCTTCTCATTTAGTACCCTGAATATATCATGTCAACCCTTTCTGGCTTACCAGGTTTCTGTGGATAGGTCTGATATTAGTCAGATGTCCTTCCCTCTATAAGTAAGGAAACTCTTATCTCAACTTGTTTTCAGGATTTTATTTTTCTCTAAAATTTGTAAGCTTCAGTATCATACGTCAGGATGTTGATCTGTTTTTATTGATGTTGGAAAGCATCCTGTCTACCTCTTGGACGTGAGTTCTTATTTCCTTCCCCAGATTAGGGAAGTTCTTAACCATGATTTGTTTAAATATACCTTCTGGCCCTTTCTTTCTCTTTCTCTCTTTCTCTCTCCTCTCAGGCACCCCAATAATTCTGGCATTGGTACATTTTATGGCATAATTAATTTCTCAAAGCCTTTCTTCATAGAATATATGTCGTTTCTCTCTCTCTCCCTCAACTTCCTTCCTTTCCATAAGCCTGTCTTCTAGATCACTTACTGTCTCTTCTGTTTCATTCACCCTAGCTGTTAGAACAACTAATTTGGACTTCATCTCAGTTATATAATTTTTAATTTCTGCTTGATTAGATCTCATTTGTGGTCTAAGAGATTATCTACTGTCTTTTATGATTTTTTTTCAAGCCTAGGTATTAACTTTATTATTGTTATCCCAAATTCCATCTCTGATGTCTTACTTATATCTGTATCAATTATGTCTGTGGCAGAGAACATTACCTCTTGTTCTTTCTTTCTTTTGTTGTGAATTCCTCCTTCTAGTCATTTTGCTCAGAGAATGGAAGAGTGAGTCAGCAGAATCAAAAATATCAACCATGACCCAAGCAAAATACACACCAGACAAATCTGAAACAGTCAGAAATCAAAACAGATAAGCAAACTAAAACAACAAAAATTGGGGGGAGGATATAATCTCACAGGGTGAACAAAACACACTGATTCAGTTGTTCCTGAGTGAATTTTGGTCTTTATGTTAGAATACACTAAATCCCAAAACTAAAAAAAAAAAAAAAACTTACATATTTACAAAATTAAATTGAATAAAGTGAAAAAAGGCCAAAAATGAAACATAGATCTATAAAATATAGATGTAAAAAATACATGCTAAAATCAACTTAAAAACAAACAGTTGATAAAATAAGAAACTAGTTGAAAAGGGAAAAAAGAAAAAAAAATGAAAAATTTTGGACTGAAAGAGGAATGAATCAGAAAAAAATCTTGAATTTTATATACTATATTCCCCTGGCTCTGGAGTTTTACAGTCTTTTAGAATTTGTAAACTAGTTATGCACCTGTTTTTCCAGTTGGTCTTCTGGGGGAGGGGTCTGCTCTGCTGCTTCTCAGGTGTCTTTTCTTGTGCAGAGTTGCACTGCCCCTTGCCAGAGGGCTAGACTCAATGTAAGCTGGTCTTCTGTGGGGGCTTTTTTTCCCTGAAAGATGTCCACACCTCTTTAGATGATCAAAATAAAAATGGCCCTGTGCCAGTCTCCAGCTCCAGAGCCAAAAGGTCATGATTCTCCCTCTTCAGTAAACCCTCTGGGAACAATGGTCTTCACTTTCATGTGTACCAAACTCCTCAGACTCCTGTGTTGTGTGCCCACAGTAAGCCTCCTGAGGGGTGTGGGGAGTCTTAGGGTCTCGTGTTATTACCCTCTGTTGTGCCCTGGTACTGACAGTGGTCAAGGGATCATGCATGTGTCTGTTCCACCACCCATGGGGGATGGCTGAGTGTCACCATACTGTCTTTTATGGGCCTGCCACCCTGAGAATTGTTGCCCTGTTGTGGGCATACCAGTTCTCCCTTTCCTGGAGGATGACAGATGGTCTTCACACTCCAGTCCTTTACAGGGTGCCCAGGCATTGAGTAGTCACTTGATTGCCCTTGCTTGCAGTTTATGGTGACCAGAGCTGGTAGTCCCCTCCTTGGCTCAGTGACCATAACCAGATTCCCCACTCCACTGCTTGGGAAATCTATCAGTTCTGGCATCCCCATGACTTCTAGGATCCTGAGACCACACTGACTGACCTAGAATTCTACCCTTTTCATCCCCTGAGCCTCTTTCATACAGGATGTCACTCACTGGAGCAGATTTCTAAGGGTACTGAGTGTGCTTTCTGGGACTATATCACTTTCTGGTAGCCAGCTTATGGAGGTTTCCTCCCCCCTCCATTTATCTCTGGATATCTCCTCTCAGATTCATGTCTCTGCACCCCCTTCCTTGCAAAAAACAGTGGATTTTCTACTGTAGAGTAGAGTACAGATCCAGATATTTTTTTTTCTTACATCTCAGGATGAGCTAATGGGTGTTCAGAATGGTTTGATAGTTACCTAGCTAAACTCAAGGGTCCAAATGAAAGGAGGTCCCCTACTTACTGCCATCTTGCCTCAGTTAATTCACTCATAACTTAAATCACCATGTGAAACACTGACAACTCTTTATACTTTTTCCTTTTGTAGACTTTAATACTTTATATAAGTGAGTTACATTTATCACCATAAAATGCCATGAACTGTAAAGCTCTCAAATCATCTTATAGAACAACTTTCTAATTTTAGAAATGCATGGAGATGGTAAGCAACTTGCTAGTGGTCATAATACTAGTTACAGCCAGACTTAGGGCTTATAAATTGAGTTTTCTAACACCTATTTCTGAGCTGATCCTATGTCACGTGGCTTCAATAGATTGAACACTGGTCTCATTACATAAGTTAAAATGTGTTTTGTTGTATGTTTTCCAGGTTCAAAGTATTTTTGGGCTTGATATCATTGAAACACCAGAAGGAGACAAGATGCCACAGCTGATTGTTCAAAAGGAGTTAGATAGGGAAGAGAAGGATACATATATAATGAAAGTAAAGGTTGAAGATGGTGGCTTTCCTCAAAGATCCAGTACGGCTATTTTGCAAATAAGTGTTGCAGACACAAATGACAATAGCCCAGTCTTCAAGGAGAATGGGATTGAAGTCAACATACCAGAAAATGCTCCTGTAGGTACTTCAGTGACACAACTCCATGCCACAGATGCTGACATAGGTGAAAATGCCAAGATTCATTTCTATTTTAGCAATCTAGTCTCCAACATTGCCAAGAGGCTATTTCACCTCAACACCACCACAGGACTTATCACAATCAAACAACAACTAGATAGGGAGGAATCACCGAACCACAAGTTACTGGTTTTGGCAAGTGATGGTGGATCGATGCCAGCAAGAGCAATGGTTCTAGTAAATGTTACAGATATCAATGATAATGCCCCATCAATTGACATAAGATACATCATTAATCCAATAAATGGCACTGTGTTTCTTTCAGAAAATGCTCCAGTCAATACCAAAATTGCTCTCATAACTGTGACAGATAAAGATGCTGACCATAATGGCATGGTGACATGCTTCACAGATCATGAAGTTCCTTTCAGATTAAGGCCAGTATTCAGTAATCAATTCCTCCTAGAGACTGCTGCATATCTTGATTATGAATCCATAAGAGAATATGCCATTAAATTACTAGCTGCAGATGCTGGAAAACCTCCTTTGAATCAATCATCTATGCTCCTTGTCAAAGTGAAAGATGAAAATGACAATGCTCCTGTTTTCACCCAGCCTTTCATAAGTCTTTCTCTTCCTGAGAATAACTCTCCTGGCACCAAGTTGACAAAAATAAGTGCAACAGATGGAGACAGTGGGTACAACGCTGAGATCAATTATCTGCTTGATGTTGATGCTCCATCTGAATTCAGTCTGGATCATCATACAGGCATTCTGACCGCAGTGAGGAAACTGGATAGAGAAAAACAGGAAAAATATTCCTTCACAGTTCTAGCAAAAGATAATGGGATGCCACCCTTAATAACCAATGCCACAGTTTCAGTGACCATTCTTGATCAGAATGACAACAGTCCAATTTTTACTCACAATGAGTACAACTTCTATGTACCAGAAAACCTTCCAAGACATGGTACAGTAGGACTGATCACTGTAACTGATCCAGATTATGGAGAAAATTCTGTAGTCACTCTCTCCATTTTAGATATGAATGATCACTTCACCATTGATCCACAAACTGGTGTCATCCAACCAAATATTTCATTTGACAGAGAAAAACAAGAATCTTATACTTTCTATGTAAAGGCTGAGGATGGAGGTAAGATACCACATTCTTCAACTTCCAAAGTGACCATAAATGTGGTTGATGTCAATGACAACAAACCAGTTTTCATTGTCCCTTCTTCCAACAACTCCTATGAATTGGTTCTACCATCCGCTAATCCAGGCACAGTGGTCTTCACCGTACTTGCTGTTGACAATGATACCGGCATGAATGCAAAGCTTCGTTACAGCATTGTAGGAGGAAACACAAAAGGTCTGTTTATAATCGACCAAACAACAGGCAACATCACACTAAAGGAGAAATGTGTTGTTACAGACCTTGGTTTATACAGACTGATAGTTAAAGCTAAGGACTTGGGACAACCTGAATCTCTCTTCAGTGTTGTTATTGTTAATCTATTTGTGAATGAATCAGTGACCAATGCTACATGGATTCATGAATTGGTACACAACATTGAAACACCAGTGACCCCAAATATTGAGACAACTGATGCATCCTCACCAACCAGTGACTATGTCAAGATCATGGTTGCTATTATTGCTGGCACCATAACTGTCATCCTTGTTATTTTCATTACTGCAGTAGTACGATGCCACCAGTCACCACACCTTAAGGCTTCTCAGAAAAACAAGCAGAATTCTGAATGGGTTACTCCAAACCCAGAAAATAGACAGATGGTAATGATGATGATGAAAAAGAAGAAGAAGAAAAAGAAGAAGAAGCATGCCCCTAAGAACTTACTGCTTAACTTTGTCACTATTGAAGAAATTAAGGCAGATGATGTTGACAATGATGGAAACAGTGTCACACTAGGCCTACCCATTGAGCTGGAAGAACAAACCATGGGCAAGAACAACTGGGGCACTATACCTACTACCTTCAAACCTGACAGCCCTGACTTGGCCAGGCACTACAAATCTGCCTCTCCACAGCCTGCCTTCCAGATTTACGCTGAAACTCCCCTGAATTCGAAGCACCACGTCATTCAGGAACTGCCACTTGATAACACCTTTGTGACCTGTAATTCCATCTCTAAATGTTCCTCCAGCAGTTCCGAACCTTACAGTGTTTCTGAGTGCAGCTATTCAGTGACAACTTTCAAAACTCCTGTGTCTGTACACACTAGACTGGTAGGTAATCCAAGTTTCTAACTAATCTTTCTAACTTTATTTTCTTATTAGTTAATTTATTTTCAGAAAAACAGTATTCATTATTTTTTTAACACACCCAGTGCTCCATGCAATCCGTGCCCTCTATAATACCCACCACCTGGTACCCCAACCTACCCCTCCCGCCACGTCAAACCCCTCAGATTGTTTTTCAGAGTCCATAGTCTCTCATGGTTCACCTCCCCTTCCAATTTACCCCAACTCCCTTCTCCTCTCTAACACCCCTTGTCCTCCATGATATTTGTTATGCTCCACAAATAAGTGAAACCATATGATAATTGACTCTCTCTGCTTGACTTATTTCACTCAGCATAATCTTTTCCAGTCCCATCCATGTTGCTACAAAAGTTGGGTATTCATCCTTTCTGATGGAGGCATAATACTCCATAGTGTATATGGACGACATCTTCCTTATCCATTCGTCCACTGAAGGGCATCTTGGTTCTTTCCACAGTTTAGCGACCGTGGCCATTGCTGCTATAAACATTGGGGTACAGATAGTCCTTTTCACGACATCTGTATCTTTGGGGTAAATACCCAGGAGTGCAATTGCAGGGTCATAAGGAAGTTCTATTTAAAATTGCTGAGGAATCTCCACACTGTTCTCCAAAGAGGCTGCACCAACTTGCATTCCCACCAACAGTGTAAGTGAGTTCCCCTTTCTCCACATCCTCTCCAACACATGTTGTTTCCTGTTTTGTTAATTTTGGCCATTCTAACTGGTGTAAGGTGATATCTCAATGTGTGTGTGTGTGTGTGTGTGTGTGTGTGTGTCTTTAAAGTCTTTTTTTTTAATTTTTAATTTTTTATAAACATATATTTTTATCCCCGGGGTACAGGTCTGTGAATCACCAGGTTTACACACTTCAGAGCACTCACCAAAGGACATACCCTCCCCAATGTCCATAACCCCACCCCCCTTCTCCCAACACCCCTATCCCCAGCAACCCTCAGTTTGTTTTATGAGATTGAGTCACTTATGCTTTGTCTCCCAATCCCATCTTGTTTCATTGATTCTTCTCCTACCCACTTAAGCCCCCATGTTGCATCACCACTTCCTCATATCAGGGAGATCATATGATAGTTGTCTTTCTCTGCTTGACTTATTTCGCTAAGCATGATACGCTCTAGTTCCATCCATGTTGTCGCAAATGGCATGATTTCATTTCTTTTGATGGCTGCATAGTATTCCATTGTGTATATATACCACATCTTCTTGATCCATTCATCTGTTGATGGACATCTAGGTTCTTTCCATAGTTTGGTTATTGTGGACATTGCTGCTATAAACATTCAGGTGCACGTGCCCTTTGGATCACTACATTTGTATCTTTAGGGTAAATACCCAGTAGTGCAATTGCTGGGTCCTAGGGCAGTTCTATTTTCAACATTTTGAGGAACCTCCATGCTGTTTTCCAGAGTGGCTGCACCAGCTTGCATTCCCACCAACAGTGTAGGAGGGTTCCCCTTTCTCCGCATGCTCGCCAGCATCTGTCATTTCCTGACTTGTTGATTTTAGCCATTCTGACTGGTGTGAGGTGATATCTCATTGTGGTTTTGATTTGTATTTCCCTGATGCTGATTGATATGGAGCACTTTTTCATGTGTCTGTTGGCCATCTGGATGTCTTTTTTGCAGAAATGTCTGTTCATGTCCTCTGCCCATTTCTTGATTGGATTATGTGTTCTTTGTGTGTTGAGTTTGCTAAGTTCTTTATTTATATGGAACCAGAAAAGACCTCGAATAGCCAAAGGGATATTGAAAAAGAAAGCCAAAGTTGGTGGCATCACAAATCCAGACTCAAGCTCTATTACAAAGCTGTCATCATCAAGACAGCATGGTACTGGCGCAAAAACAGACACATAGATCAATGGAACAGAATAGAGAGCCCAGAAATATACCCTCAACTCTATGGTCAACTAATCTTTGACAAAGCAGGAAAGAGTGTCCAATGGAAAAAAGACAGCCTCTTCAATAAATGGTGCTGGGAAAATTGGACAGCCACATGCAGAAAAATGAAATTGGACCATTTCCTTACACCACACACGAAAATAGACTCAAAATGGATGAAGGACCTCAATGTGTGAAAGGAATCCATCAAAATCCTTGAGGAGAACACAGGCAGCAACCTCTTCGACCTCAGCCGCAGCAACATCTTCCTAGGAACATCGCCAAAGGCAAGGGAAGCAAGGGCAAAAATGAACTATTGGGATTTTATCAAGGTCAAAAGCTTTTGCACAGCAAAGGAAAGAGTTAATAAAATCAAAATACAACTGACAGAATGGGAGAAGATATTTGCAAATGACATATCAGATAAAGGACTAGTGTCCAAAATCTATCTCAATGTGGTTTTAATTTGAATCTCCCTGAAGGCTAGTGATGATATATATTTTTTCATGTGTCTGAAAGTCATTTGTATGTCTTGATTGGAGAAGTGTCGGTTCATATCTTCTGCCCATTTTTTGATATGTTTGCTTGTTTTGTGTGTGTTGAGTTTGAGGAATTCATTATAGATCCTGGTTATCAACCTTTTGTCTGTACTGTCATTTGCAAATATCTTCTCCAATTCCGTGGGTTGCCTTTTTGGGTTTTTTTGACTGTTTCCTTTACTGTGTAGACGCTTTTGATTTTGATGAAGTCTCAAAAGTTTATTTTCACTTTTGTTTCCTTTGCCTTTGGAGACATATCTTGAAAGAAGTTGCTGTGGCTTCTATCAAAGAGATTACTGCCTATGTTCTTCTCTAGGATTCTGATGGATTCCTGTCTCACGTTGAGGTCTTTTATCCATTTTGAGTTTATCTTTGTGTACAGTGTAAGAGAATGGTCGAATTTCATTCTTCTACTATAGCTGTCCAGTTTTCCCAGCACCATTTATTGAAGAGACTGTCTTTTTTCCACTGTATGTTTTTTTTTTTTTTTGCTGTTTTGCCAAAGATTAATTGACCATAGAATTGAGGGTCCATATCTTGGTTCTCTACTCTGTTCCAATGGTCTATGTGTCTGTTTTTATGCCAGTACGATGCTGTCTTGGTGATCACAGCTTTGTAATAAAGCTTGAAATCAGGTAACGTGATGCCCCAGCTTTATTTTTGTTTTTCAACATTCCTTAGTGATTCGGGGTCTCTTCTAATTCCATACAAATTTTAGGATTATTTGCTTCAGCTCTTTGAAGAATACCGGTGGAATTTTGATTGGAATGGCATTAAAAGTATAGATTTCTCTAGGCAGTATAGACATTTTAACGATGTTTATTCTTCCGATCCAAGAGCATGGAATGGTCTTCCATCTTTTTGTGTCTTCTTCAATTTCTTTCATGAGTGTTCTGTAGTTCCTCAAGTACAGATCCTTTACCTCTTTGGTTAGGTTTATTCCCAGGTCTCTTATGGTTCTTGGTGCTATAGTAAATGGAATCGATTCTCTAATTTCCCTTTCTGTATTTTCATTGTTAGTGTATAAAAAGCCACTGTATTCTGCACATTGACTTTCTATCCTGCCACATTGCTGTATGAGTTCTAGTAGTTTGGGGGTGGAGTCTTTTCAGTTTTCCATATAAAGAATCATGTCATCTGCGAATAGAGAGAGTTTGCCTTCTTCATTGCCAGTTTGGATACATTTTATTTCTCTTTGTTGTCTGATTGTTGTTGCTAGGACTTCTAATACTATATTGAACAAGAGTGGTGAGAGTGGGCATCCTTGTCTTGTTCCTGATCTCAAAGGCAAAGCTACAAGCTTTTCCCCATTGAGGATGATATTTGCTGTGGGTCTTTCATAGATAGATTCGATGAAGTTCAGGAATGTTCCCTCTATCCCTATACTTTGAAGCGTTTTAATCAGGAACGGATGCTGGATTTTGTCAAATGCTTTTTCTGCATCAATTGAGAGGACCATGTGGTTCTTCTCTCTTCTCATATTAATTTGTTGTATCACATTGATTGATTTGCAAATGTTGAACCATCCTTGTAGCCCAGGGATGAATCCCACCTGATCATGGTGGATAATCTTTTTAATGTGCTGTTGGATCCTGTTGGCTAGGATCTTGTTGAGAATCTTAGCATCCATATTCATCAGTGATATTGGTCTGAAATTCTTTTTTGTCGGGTCTTTGCCTGGTTTGGGGATCAGGGTAATGCTGGCTTCATAGAAAGAGTCAGGAAGCTTTCCTTCTGCTTCAATTTTTTGAAACAGCTTCAGGATAATAGGTGTTATTTCTTCTTTGAAAGTTTGGTAGAATTCCCCAGGGAATCCATCAGGTCCTGGGCTCTTATTTTTTGGGAGGTTTTAGATCACTGCTTCAATCTCGTTACTAGATATTAGTCTATTCAGGTTGTCGATTTCTTTTTGGTTCAATTTTGGGAGTTTATAGTTTTCCAGGAATGCATCCATTTCATCTAGGTTGCTAAGCTTATTGGCATATAACTGTTGATAATAACTTCGGATGATTGTTTCTACTTCCTTGGTGTTAGTTGTGATCTCTCCCTTTTCATTCATAATTTTATGTATTTGAGTTTTCTCTCTTTTCTTTTGGATTAGTGTCACCAGTGGTTTATCGATCTTATTGATTCTTTCAAAAAACCTGCTTCTAGTTTCATTGATAGGTTCTACTGTATCTCTGGTTTCTACTTCATTGATCTCAGCTCTAATCTTGATGATTTCCCTTCTTATGTGTGGAGTTGGTTTGATTTGTTGTTGATTCTTCCATTCTTTAAGGTGTAGAGACAGCTGGTGTATTCTGGGTTTTTGAATTTTTTTGAGGGAGGCTTGGATGGCTATGTATTTCCCCCTTAGGACCACCTTTGCTGTATCCCATATGTTTTGGACCGAAGTGTCTTCATTCTCATTGGTTTCCATGAATTGTTTCAGTTTTTCTTTGATCCTCTGGTTGATCCTAGCATTCTTAAGCCAGGTGGCCTTTAGCTTCCAGGTGTTTGAGATCCTTCGGAACTTTTCCTTGTGATTGAGCTCCAGTTTCAAAGCATTGTGATCTGACAATATGCAGGGAATAATCTTGGTCTTTTGGTATCAGTTGAGTCCTGATTTGTGACCCAGTATGTGGTCTATTCTGGAGTAGGTTCCATGTACACTTGACAAGAATGTGTATTCTGCTGTTTTAGGGTGGAATGTTCTGTATATATCTATGAGGTCCATCTGGTCCAATGTGTCATTCAATGCTCTTGTTTCTTTATTGATTTTCTGCTTTGATGATCTATTTCTGAGAGAGGCGTGTTAAGATCTCCTACGATTAGTGTATTCATATCAATATGACTCTTTATCTTGATTAACAGTTTTCTTAAGTAATTGGATGCTCCCATTTTGGGAGCATAGATATTTATAATTGTTAGATCATCTTGGTGGATAGTCACTTTAAGGATTATGTAGTGTCCTTCTGTATCTCTGACTACAGTCTATAGTTTAGAATCTAATTTGTCTGATATGAGAATTGCTACCCTAGCTTTCTTTTGAGGCCCATTGGCATGAAAGGTGGTTTTTCATCCCTTCCCTTCACTTTCAGTCTGGTTGTATCTTTAGGCTCCAAATGTGTCTCTTGTAGACAGCATATAGATGGGTCCTATCGTTTTATCCAGTCTGCAATCCTATGCTCTTTTATGGGACCATTTAGTCTGTTCAGATTGAGAGTGATTATTGAAAGATGTTTTTATTGACATCATGTTTCCTGAGAAGTCCTTAGTTTCTATAGATTGTTTCTGTAAATTTCTGTCATATGTCACTCTTGGGTTCTTTCTTCTTTTATAGAACCCCGCTTAATATTACTCATAGTGCCAGCTTGGTGGTCACATACTCTTTTAAACCTTTTTGGTCTTGGAAGCTCTTTATCTCTCCATCCATTTTGAACGTCAGCCTTGCTGGATAAAGTGTTCTTGGCTGCATGTTCCTCTAATTTAGTGCTCTGTGCATGTCTTTTTCACCCTCTCTGGATTGTCAGGCTCCTGTGTACAGTTGTGACATTATTCTGGTGGTCCTTTCTCTGTATGTAAGGAATCTCCTTCCCCCTAGTTGCCCTTAAGACCTCTTGTCTAAAATTATGATTCATCAATTTCACAATTAATGTTTTGAGGTCTTTCTAGATTTGTTGATCTTTGGGGGTGTCCTTTCTGCCTCTAGGACACAAACCCTTGTTCCATTACCCAGACTGGGAAAATTTTCATCCAGAATTTGGTCAACTCTATCTTCTAGACTTCTCTCTTTCTCCACCCCCTTAGGGATTCCAGGAATTCTGACATTGGAGTGTTTCATGGCATCATTTATTTCTCTAATTCTGTTTTCAATGCTTCTGTGCTGTTTGTTCCAGACTTCCTTTTGATCCGTCTCTTCTATCAGTTTGTCTTCTGGATCACTAATTCAATTTTCTGCCTCAGCTACCCTAGCTATTAGAGTATTTAGATTAGATTGGATCTCACTGATAGCATTTTTTAGTACTTCCAGATCAACACTCACTTCCACCCTTAGAGTTTCTATGTTGCCACTAATGATCTTCTCCAACTTAGCCATTGCCTGGATAATTGTAACCCTGAATTCCCTTTCAGAACTACTGTTTATGTCCATATTCAATAGTTCTGTGGCTGAGGGCAGAGTCTCTGAATTTTTCCTCTTTTGGGTGTTACTCCTCTTAGTCATTTTGGTAAGAGGTGGTTTGGGGGATGTATAGCTGAATATATCAACCATGATACAAGCAAGGTGCACCCTGGTAAATTTTGGAGCAATCAGAAGCCACCACCAAAAAGAAAGAAAAACAAAGAGAGCGAGAGAGGAAAAAAGAGAAAACCCACCCAAATAAGCCCCCAATGTAAGATTTATAAGGTACATAAACAAAAACGAAAAAACTAAAGGACTGACAAATGTAAAACACAAGAAAAAAAAAAGAAAGAAAAACCCAACCAAAATGAACCCCATGAATAAGATTTATATAGTACAAAAACAAATACACCAAAACACTAATGGAAGAATAGATGGGAAAGTGGTTATAAACCATTGATGTGGGTGAGGAAGGTTTTTTCAGTTCTTACTGGGTTTATCTTGTTAACTTTGTTAAAGTACTTAACTTTCCAGAGGTACAGGGAAATTAAAACTAGTTTATATACAAGGGTAGTTTTGAATAGGAAAAAGGGATTGCCTTGCAACTTATATCTTTATATACATTATTAAAAAAAGAAAAGGAAAAGAAAAAGAAACACAAATATATGAAAAAAGTTTCATATTTATATGAAAAAAGTTCAAGTTAAAAAGTTACTATGTAATATGTTGTATTAAACATCTAGTTGTAGTGGTAAGTAGGTTAAAAAAAAAGAATGAATTGTGAGAATGAATTTAAAAAAATAAAACAAGATGTTGTATCTATGAAATATACAGGTTTTGGGGCAGTACCGGAGGCTTAATATATTGTTTTTCCCTGACCTTGGGTTTTACAGTTTTATGGGGACCCTGTGATTGTTGTCCTCTTGTTCTTTTGGCTTGTCTTCTGGGGTAGGGGCCTGTCACTTCCTTGTTTACCAGTCAGTCTTGCTTGGGCTGAGTTGCCCTGCCCCCTCTCAAGGGGCTGGGCTCTGTGGAAACCAGTTTTTGAGGCTTTTGTTCTCTGGAGATTTTTGTTCTTTGGTGGCTTTTTGTTGCTTTTGAGAGGGTTAGAGCCAAGTGAACAGACCTAGTCCTCCGCCCCAGAGAGTAACCTCAGTCTGCTTCCCTCTGGATGATCCAGAACATACAGACTCCTCCTCTGCAAACTCCTACAAGTGGTGCACACCACCAGCCACTGTCTCAGTGGTCGCAAGAGCCCCCCCACCCCACCTTGTCTCTGCACCCTGTAGCACTAAAACCACGAATGATATTCATCCGGGGAGCCCAATTGCAGTGGCTGTCATTGTTGGGACTGCTGTCTGGAGTCCGTGCCCAGGATGGTTGAACTCACACCCAGCTGTGAGAGTGGCAGTGCAGGTTGCCGGTCCAGGGACCTTTAGCAGGGGCTGTGCTGGGCTCTCTCAGGTGAGGGCAGGGGTGCACCCAGCCCAAGCAGTGGTGCAAGCAGTGGAAAGCTGCAGGCTCAGGGACCATGGACTGGAGGTCCTGCTGGGCTCTCCCAGGCACTGGTAGGCCCGCACTGTGACCTTCCTGGGACTGTGAGCTTAGGACCTTGCCTGTGGTTGCCCAATTCCACCAGTTGCCCCTTAAGACTCTTTGTTCTTTTCTTTATCTTTCTTTCTTTCTTTCTTTTTTTTTTTTTTTTTTGCTTTTAACCAGACTCCAAGTTAATGCTAGTCCCCAGTCACAGGGCACTTTCATATTGGGGTATTATTTTTCAGTGGGTCGCTTCTGGTGGTTCCATCCCCTTTTTGTAACAGCGCTGCTGGTGTAGTGGTATCATGCAAGATTCCCATCCCCTTTTTGTTTACCCTCTGATATCACTCTGAGCATTCCCACTCCACTTTACCTCTCCACTGATGTCTTGTGTCCCTGAAGTATATACTTCCAGAAGTATATACTCTTACATCTCAGGCTCATTTCATGGGTGTTCAGAGTGCTCTGGTAGATATTTAAGAAGGGACTGGTTGAAACAAGGCCTCCTATTTCTCTGCCATCTTGCCCCTCTCTCAAAATATTTATTTTTAATTTTCTCCTTGCTAAATCTTCATGTTATTTTCATTTAGTATGTCATATTTCATTATGATGAAGCAAGTAAAAAGAAATTACACTATTTTTATCAGAAGCTGATTTTACATACATTAGACTTTTATAAATTTAACTACTACATTTATAAAACTTGTTAACCAACCAAGAGTATAGAAATAGAGAAATCACTATTAAAATAATGAATTTTTTAAAAATACACTAAATTCTTAAGAAAAAATATATTATTCTAACGTAGAAATTTTAAGAAGTGCTTTTACCTAACATTTGTGAATCTTGATTTTTAATTAGTCAAATCTGCTCTATCACTTAATGAAAAGGGTTCAGATTTCCTTGTTTTGCATTTAATATCTTCCATGATTTAGCTCCAATCTGAAAATTGCAACTGATTTCTCAGGATTGCCTTATATTCTACAATATACAACCAAACTGTAAAAGAAGCAGTCTATAAAGTATATTTGTCTAGAGACAATTAGAATTTATCAACATTTCATCCTATAGAAATTATAGATTTATATTGATTCTAAGATTACAATATCTAATTTGAACTAGAAAAAAAAATTAGAGAAAGAGAGCATGAGTGAAGGGGCAGAGAGTGAGAAAGAGAGGATCTCAGGCCGACTCTTTGCTGAGCCCAGTGCAGGCTTGATCTCACTACCCTGAGATTACTACCTGAGTGGAAATCAGGAGTTGGATTGCACCACTTAGACACACCTGAACTGGAAAATATTAAGAAATTTACAGAGAATCTTAAAGTTTTATGATAAAATAATTTGAAACAACATATTTACTTTATAATAATACTCTTCATAAAATATCAGTACATTACACAATGAAAAAACTAAATAATTAAAATTATAGAAATCTTTCTTTTAGGAAGGATGTTTTTAATATATACACTAAATTATAATTCTATAAAACTATAAATATATAAACTATAAATCTATAAAACTACAAAAAATCTATAAATTCATAAAGCTGTATTAATCTGGTATATAGAATGAATAGTATCTAATTAGAAAGAGAATATTTTATGTATAAAACCCAATGTATTTTCTAGAATTCTTCAAGTTAATATATTTTCATCAGCAAATATATAATTTTTTGTGAGTTTATAAATGATATAGAGAATGGAGATCCTTATCTAGAAAATTCTAGTGAGTTAAAGACCCAACAATTAGGGGCACCTGGGTGGCTCAGTGGGTTAAGCCGCTGCCTTCGGCTCAGGTCATGATCTCAGGGTCCTGGGATCGAGTCCCACATTGGGCTCTCTGCTCAGCGGGGAGCCTGCTTCTCCCTCTCTCTCTCTCTGCCTGCCTCTCTGACTGCTTGTGATCTCTTTGTCAAATAAATAAAATCTTTAAAAAAAAAAAGACCCAACAATTAGCTTCTCTTTGTTAATATTGAATTCAAAATTGTTTACCTTGCTATCCTACTTTAAGATTTTATTAATTATTCTTTGATGTATTATCAAATTGTGGGACATAAATAATCAGATACTATGTTTGTTCCTAAACTTCTCTTGCAAGGAGAAAGGGGTACTCATGGAATATATTATTGAGCATAGAGCCTTGCTCTAGAAACCTGGCCTTCTGATAAAAGAATAGTTACCTTTAAAATCTAGAATTAGGGCACCTGGGTGGCTCAGTTGGTTAAATGACTGCCTTCAGCTCAGGTCATGATCCTGGAGTCTGTGGATCAAGTCTCGCATCAGGCTCCCTGCTTGGCAGGGAGTCTCCTTTTCGCTCTGACCCTCCCTCTTCTCATGTTCTCTCTTTCTCTCTCATTCTCTCTCTCAAATAAATAAATAAAAAATCATAAAAAATGTTACAATCTGGAACTAGATACATTGCTGTGGTGTGTGCCTTGAAATACTTGACTAATTTTTAGACATATTTGAAGCTAAATTTGTTGATTCATTGATAGCTATAATTAGAGTTAATCATCTCTCTAATAAGATTGCCATTATTTCACTTACCTTTTTACCCAGTTGCTTTTGTTATGATATGTTGCTTCTACATCTTAGTCAGCTCTTTGGCCTTCCCAAGGAAATTACTGCTTAGTAAACAATCAATCGCAAGTATTTTTATAATGGTGTGTGTGTGTGTGTGTGTGTGTGTTTGTCTGTGTATGTGTATATACTTGTG
This sequence comes from Mustela putorius furo, assembly GCF_011764305.1. NCBI lineage: Eukaryota > Metazoa > Chordata > Mammalia > Carnivora > Mustelidae > Mustela > Mustela putorius. Next base: position 77,424 of record NW_025421404.1, on the reverse strand, counting down.
CCCAAGAAGCCTGGGGTGAAGAGTTAAGGGAAGTGTCATAGTTATTACTCTTATAATGATTACTATTACATAAAATATCAATGCACATCACTCCATGCTTGCTTTTTAAGTTATAGGGTTGTATACATTAAAAGGGTATTAAATTTAGAACCTGTTAGAATTTAGTTTATTTTTGACTCTGCCACTACTAGCAGGATGAATTTGTCAAGTTTTTCAATATCCTAAACTGAGCTTCCTTTCTTGAGAAGGAAAGTCCTCTTTAATATTTGCACTATTTTTTCACTGTGTTATTTTGCTCTTGAAGAGAGATCACATATAAAAGTGTTTTGCTCTTACTGGGTGATAACACAAGCAGAATGTTATATATTGTTAATTGAAGTATTGAAGTTGTGCTTCAAATGCTTATTGTAAGCATAATTTTCCAACATAAAGTATATACACTAATATTCCAAGAAGAATATAAGTTTATTTGGTACCTAAACACTGGAGGATAAGAGAAGAAAGATGTATAATAGTGATAATAATCAACTTGATGTAGATCAAAATGTAGTTAATCAAGAGGCATTCTACTGAGCCTGAAATATATTTGAGGAATAATGCTATGGAGATATTTACTGCAATTTTTTTTTCACATTTTGTGTTAATGGTAGATTTTCCACTTGTAATCAAGTAAAGTTCTTAAAAAAAAAAAAAAGAAAGAAAAATTCTCACTTCAGGGCAGTGAACTTGAATATTCCTTCTGCTTTATTAAACCTCCTAGAAAATCAATGCAATTTTTATGGATTCATATATAAGATTTTTTAAAAAATCTACTGAGGTGTAATTGACATGCAATATTATAGTTGTTTCAAGTATACAACATAGTGATTCAGAGTTTATATACATTGTGAAATGGTCACCACATAGTATAGTTACCTTCTGTCACCTCCCAAAGTTCATATAGTATTATTAACCATATTCCCCATACTGTACATTACAGCCCCATGACTTATTTTATAGCTGGAAGTTTATACTTCCTTTTTTTGTTGTGTTACGTTAGTCACCATAAAATACATCATTAGTTTTTGATGCAGCATTCCAAGATTCATTGTTTATGTACAAGACCCAGTGCTCCATGCAATATATGCCCTCCTTAATACCCTCCAGGTCAGGGCCTGCTCACAGGTCAGTTGGTGGTCATGTCCTCTTGATGACCTCTTCCAACAACTTTGCACTCCACAACCAGAGCTGAAGAGTGAGGCACTGAGAAAAAGAGAACCAAGAAAAAGTGAACCTCAGGAAGAGAAACAAAGATTGAAATAAAAAATAATAATAATGTTTGGGGTTGATAAGTATAACTCATTATACAAATTAAAGGAACCAAGTATAGTATGTTTCCTCTGAAACAACTTGATGGGCCAGTCCTTGTGATTGTCTTAAAGTAACTTTCAGGCATTTTTCAAGTAAATAACTGATGGGAACTCGTTGAAAATGTGCCTAGTTACTCATTCAACAAGTCTGATGGACTATTGTGATTATTTTTGTCCTTTATAGAGTAAGTGTAACATAACACTAATTAAAAGCTTTTCTACTGAATAATTCATGTGCATCACCTTCTAAAGTTTAGCCTAAGGAATCAACATTGTCAAAAACACATTTTATTCCCTTCACTTAATTTCATTTGGCAGGACTCCCCTTTGACTTTGTAAGAGCATTTATATTTTCCTCTAATGCATGTTAGAGCACAGAACAATTAAAAGAGCATGTGAAATAACCAAAGCTCTATAGCACTGTGCAAGCACTAGGGATATTTAGAAATGTTCTGTGCAATAGTGAATAAAATAGGGATGTGCTATATTGTATCAGAAGCATTTTCTCTAGACCTCAAATGAATATCTTCTACATTAAATAATTCAAGTTTATATTCTACATTCAGAAAACAATTGAAAACAAAGACAATGACTTTTTTTCCCTGATGAGAATTTATTGTGTATTTCTTATTTAGAATTTAGTGTTTCATCAGTTGCATATAACAGCCAGTGCTCATTACATCAAATGCCCTCTTTAATGCCTATTAGCCAATTATCTTTGCCTCTCCAGCAGCCCTCAGTTTGTTTCCTAGAGTTCAGTGTCTCTTATGGTTAGGCAATGAAGTTTTAAAAGCAGCTTTGTACAGTCAATATACTTCTTTCAATTAAACAAAAAAGTGAATATGTAAAATGATCCCAAGTTGCCTTCTGAATTTCTAGGAGTAAGAGTAAAGGCAAAGCAATCTTGCACTCTATTAAAAAAATAAGGGTTTTGGTCTTTATTATTGTTACGATTTGCTTTGTGATGTTTTCTTGACAACTGAAACATTTTTACTGCATAATTATTTATATTTTTGTATGAAATAATATTGATGAAAATAAAAATATTTGTGAAAAAAATCCCTGAATATAGCTTGTTCTTTTCTTATTTTTTTTCTTTCACTAACTATAATTTTACTGTTACTATGTTCATAACTTGAAAAACTATAAGTCTTAGAAAATCTTGGAATCATATAGATTCTTTTTTACTTGCTTTTTAGCAGAATTATAATTTTAGGTAATCTTCAAATGAGAACAATATAGCCAGTTACACTAATTATTCTGTCATTTTATAATTTGAATGCTTACAGAAAGCACACTCTAGGAAAAATCTAGATCTACAAATGCTTTTGGCTAAATGGATTTCCAGACAGAATCAAAATATTACTCGAAAATTGCTAATAAAATTTTCTGCAGAATCTCCAGTGATGGTTGGCTTGTGGACGAATTTCTCATTTGCTAACTTGCCCCCAGTATATCTCTCTTCTTAGAAATATTTAATCACCTTTCATTTTGAAGATGATAGCACATAATATCTCCACCATAAATACCTCTTATTTTAGTCTGTATTTGTTTGGCATTACACATGCACATATAAAATTTCCAATTTTTAAAATGAGACTTTGTTCCATAATATAGTTAGTAGTTCTGGAATCAGTCAAGATCTATTACTACTAATTTTAATAATGTTTTTGTAGTAAATTATGCATTTTAAATAATTCCAAAATTTATTATAACTCAGTAATAATAGCTAATATGTATATAACACTTAACTGAGTGCCAGATCCTGTTCTGTTAACATATATTTTCTTATTAGGTAATTCTGTTTTACAGGTTAGGGAATGGAGACATAGCACAGTTAAGTGACTTGCTGAAGATGACATAGTTAATAAATGGTAAGACTTTTAATTAAACAAAGTCAGTTCAGATCTTAATTTTGAGACTATAACAGCAATTCTTATGATACTTTAGATGCCAGAATTTGGGGCTTCTATTATAAATATCTTTCAGAAATTAAAAATATTTTAGCAGCATACAAACCAGCAAAAGCAAGTGGTGTAAAGTATCTCTCACTCTTAAACAACATTCAGAGGATTTATAATTCCACACAGACAAAAAACACTTTCTGAAAATTCTAAATCAAAAGAAAGAGGTGCCTTAAATAATGAAAAAAATCATATTTTGTATGCTTCCATGTAAAAAGACTGGTTTTATTATAAAGAATAATGTTTTCCCAAACTTGTATATGTCACAATTCCTAGTACCCGTGAATATGATATCTTAGTTAGCAAAGGAGAATTAAGCTTACAGGTGGAATTAAGGTTGCTAACCAACTTATTTTATGGCAGGTATCCTGAATTATCCAGGTGGATCCAATGTAATCAATAAGTTCCTTAAATGTGGAAGAGAGGAAAAAAAAATGTGGAAGAGAGGACCAAACAAAGAGGCCATAGAGATGAGAGAAGTTAGAAATGCTGACTGATGCAGGCTTTGAAGATGGAGGAAAAGGGCTGTAATCTAAGGGAAAGTGAGTGGCCTCTAAAAGAAGGAAAGGGATTCTTTTCTAGAGCCTCCAGAAAGGAACAGTTATGCTGACACCTTGAGTTTAACCCAGCAAGACTTATTTCAGACTTCTGAGCTCCAGAATTATAATATTTTTATTGTATTAAACCATTAGCCTGTGACAATTTGTTACATCAGTGATGAGAAATTAACACACACTCACACACATGCACACACACCACATATTTGTCCTGAATATCTGAATGTTCTTCAAAGCAAGACAATATTTTTGGAAAATTCTCAGAAAAATAGTGATATTGTAGTCAAATATGATTCCAGGTTGTTTTCATTGGGAGTTACATTATATAACAAATTCACCATCTGTCCAAGACTTTATATATGTTACTTTATTTAAATTTCACAATAAATATATGATATAGATTCTATTACCTTCCCATTCTATATATGGGAAAACAGAAGAACAGAGAGTTCAGATAATTTGCTGAAGATCTGAGAACCTGTGGTAAGGATGGAATCCAAGCTTTTTGGTTCTAGAAGCCATGCTTTTAACCATTAAGCACACTGCTTTTCAAAGATGATTAAAATATTTTTTTAAATATTGTGATAAAACCAATATTGTAACCATGTACTATCAATGGCAGAGATTTTAGACTCACAAAACTAGAAGGGATTTGTTGATTAATTATTTCCTTTATTGATGAAGTATCAATATTATTTCCTTTATTGATGAAGTATCCCAGGAAACCAGAAAACTTAGATGACTTATCTAAGCTCATGCATCGTATCTTTGATATCTTTCACAGCCTTTCTGAGAATTTACCCCATTGCAGATGACTGATGACAGCTAGGGAAGGCATGCAAAAACAGAAAAAACAAAAACAAAAACAAAAACAAGCAAAAATCCTACCGAGAATACTGAGAGAGGCAATATAACACCTACAGAATCCATTTTCAGGTTCTGTTATGCTACTTAAGTAGGTATTAGCTTAGTCATGAATAGGCTTCATAATTCACAAGGGTATGATGGAGAAAGGATTGTACTCAGAGCCCTATAGTTGCTAGGGGAGTATTAATTAGCTGTCCAGTGCAATGTCAAAACAGATTTAGTTTTATTTATAGTCCAAATAACTGGCCAGATAAAAATACATATATTTATCTGTACCTATTTTTCAGTTAAAAACTAAAAACTTAAAACAAACAGACACTTAGACTGGATATTAAGTTTCAAAGTTTATTTTAGTGATTGTCCTTATCTGTTCTCACTATGACAGCACCCTATGAATATGTTCTTAACTGCTGCACTAACACTTACCTCATTATGTTAATAAAATGAACAACCTAATCAAACCTGGCTTTTGTGATTTAGATTCTGTGCAGGCCCCCATAGTAAGAATATAGCCTTCTATCATGTTGAGAAGCATCATTTATTCATATATATTATGTAAGGAGTGGTTGTTTTCAGTAGGGATGATGCCAAAAGTTCTATGATCAATTTTATCAAACACAAGGAACTATACAATTAATTATCGTTAATCAAGAAACAAATTTGGAGGCTTAAATTGAATACAGATATTACCCCGAGAAGCAAGAAATAAGGATTTTGTGATATTTACTGAACTTGAAATTTAACAGGAGTTTGCCCAGACAGTACACTTTCAGACACCCTCAAACTACAGTTCAAAAATTAGCAGCTTGGTGTGTGAGCAAAATGTCTCTGTAGCAGGAAATGAATAGTTGGTTCATTTTAGCTGAGAATATAAATGCCATGAGTAAAAAGTCATGATGAATGATACATCCTCTGAAATAGAGACATGTTCATTTCTTTTCAAGTATTGTACTCTGAATATCCTTGAAATTGACATTAAGTAGCATATTTCAACTTATAGAATTCACCACTCCAGGATATAAAATTAATCAAATGCTAAAGGTAGATTAGGGGAACAAATGAATGAAATGCATAAGCATGTTAACATCAAAAAGTAAATGAATCAAGCATTTTTTTTTAAAGATTTTTATTTATTTGTCAGAGAGAGAGCGAGTGAGAGCGAGCACAGGCAGACAGAGTGGCAGGCAGAGTCAGAGGGAGAAGCAGGCTCCCCGCAGAGCAAGGAGCCCGATGCGGGACTCGATCCCAGGATGCTGGGATCATGATCTGAGCCGAAGGCAGCTGCTTAACCAACTGAGCCACCCAGACGTCCCTGAATCAAGCATTTTTGATAAATGCATATGCATCAACTTTTATTTTAGTTTAGGTTAACCCCTACATATAGAAGTCTTAGGGCATTTAAAAATGTTTTTATAGTCTTAGAGAACTTAAAGACCATTAACTGAATCTGATTAAATGATACCTAATATAAATGGTAATGAACAGTCTATTTTCTATATATTTTAGTAAATTTGAATTAGAAAATGAAGTAATAAAATCAAATTCTGACAAAATCAATTATGTTTAGCTATTTTTTTCTGAAAAATTAAATGACCCTCCCTCCATATATTTTATAAAATTATTTTAATCATTTTGATAATTGGTTTAAATTATTTTTTCTGTTCAGTGATAGCAAATATATTACATTTATAGTCCATCTGATGGCCATGTATGTAATCTAAAAAGATGATCAACAAGGTTTATTAAATTCTTATTACATACTAGGTACTATATGTAAGCATTTGAATATATGTAACAAAAGAGCCCTATGAAATACACTTCTTTATATCATTTTTTCTAGGTAAGGAAATGGAAACCCAGAAACACTAAGTAAATTTCCCCAAATCACCAACCTAGGAAGTATTGGAGTTAGGATTCAAGCCCAGGCAGTCTGGCTAGAAAAATGCAGCTTTAAGTATTTTTATTGATTACCATGGACACACTGATCAGCAAGAAGATAGAATTCTTACCAATTCACTTATAAAAGGTTGAGACATGCTGTTAAAAATAGAAAATCTGGAGGAATTGTAACTTAATTTCATAGTAGAGAACATGCAAAAGAAGTAAAATAGAAATTACTATGTTTAATAACTTCAGTTGTTGAAACAAATTCTAAGTTTATATGGAAAGATGTTTTCACAGAGATTTAGTTAATGTTAGAGAGTTTGATTCTCAGAAAGCTGGTTAACACTACTTCTAGCAGTGTTATGCAAATTCATAATATGTTGGTGATTATGTGTTTTTCAGATATTTGGCAGGCTCACAAATTGTCTCCATTAAGATCAGTGGGGTGATTTATTTAATAACAGGATGTTAGAAATGACAGAAGGCAAGTTGAAATCCATAAGATAGCAGAACTGATTAATAATGTATTAATACAGGAATGCCTGGGTGGCTCAGTTGGTTAAGCATCTGTCTTTGGCTTGGGTCATGATCTTAGGGTCCTGCAATCAAGCCCTACATCAGTCTCTCTGCTCATCCAGGAATCTGTTTCTCCATTTCTCTCTTTGTGCTCTCTCCATCTCTCTCTCAAATAAATAAAATCATTTAATAATAATAATAATAATGTATTAATGTATACTCATGATCTCTTAGAAGACATCCAGAAATTATAAAAACAATAAGAGAACATAGACAAATAAGAGTAGTTTCTTCAGGTCAAAACACTCTTTTAAAAATATTTATTCGTTTATTTAAGAGAGAGGGTGAGAGGTGGGAGGAACAGAGGGAGAGGGACAAGCGGACTCTATGCTGAGCATGGAGCCCAACATGAGGCTCCATCTTAGGACCCTGAGTTCATGACCTGAGCTTAAATCAAGAGTCAGACTTAACACTCAACTGACTGAGTCACCCAGGCTCAAAAAAATTTGATAGATATAGGGAGAAATCCATTTTAAATATTAAAAATATAAAAAAAATTAAATCCAGACATATATCTGTAGTAACGGTGAATTGCTCTGTGTGTATGTGTGAAAGATAGAGAGAGAGAGAGAGAGGTTAGTAAAGAATAAAAGAAAATCATTTTCTCTCAGGCACTATTGAGAGATATATAATCATATAGTTCTATAAAATGACAGATTAGAGAGCACAGGAGAGAAAGATAATTTGGGTATAAAGAGTGGGGGCAAAAAAAAAAAAGATATTTGAAGAGACCTTTTTGTACCTCGATCAGAAGAAAAGGAAACTTTGGGGTTCAATTTGTGGTCACTGAAAGTGAGAAGTAGGGTCAGTAGCCCTTAGTTACCACATGTAACAGAACTGGTGTTCCTTTTTTTTTTTTTTTTTTTAAGATTTGATTTATTAGACAGAGATCACAGGTAGGCAGAGGCAGGCAGAGATGGGGGGGAAGCAGACTCCCCACTAAGCAGAGAGCCCGATGCGGGGCTCAGTCCCAGGACCCTGAGATCATGATCTGATCTGAAGGCAGAGGCTTAACTCACTGAGCCACCCAGGTGCCCCAGAACTGTTGTTCCTGCCATGAACTCCAGCCCATTAAAATGCCCAACATAATGGTAACTATTCACTTTGACTTGATGACTTAATTTATCCCTTGATGCTAACAACAGAGGGCATTTTGGATAAGTTTTGAAGGTGGCCTAGTGTCTCTCTCTCTCTGTCCCTCATCCATTTCTTTTCTAGAGAGAAACTAGATATAGATAGAGAGAAACTAAAGATATAGGTATAGCTAGAGATTACAGATATAGATATATAGATATAGATGGTAGGGAAACCTGAGTGGCCACTCCTATGGTTAGCCTTAAATAGACTTAGATCTCTAAACATGTAACATTTAAAAGTCCAATTAGTTCTAAAAGGAATATTCAGAAACAGTGTTCAGGAAAGGGGGCTCAGGTGAACTTAGGCTTTGGGGTTTATGTAACTAAATTTTTCATTTTCTTCTTCCCACAAAATTGTGCGTGTGTAAGTGTGTGTGTGTGATTGTTAACCTTTGATTAACTCTCACAATAAATTAGCATGAAAGAAAACATTTTCAAAACTTTTTCAACTTGCCCAATTAGCTTTTATATGATAAGATGCACTAAAACTATGTGTATATTGGGCTAACAGAAAAAAAAAAAACGAGAAAGGCAGAGTTAATTATGATTAAAACTCTCTGCTAATGTACTGGGAATAAATAGTAGTAACTATGAATGGAGTTTACATAGGTTTTCTTTCAATTGAAGGCAGAATTTTCTAATAAAATGGAATGAACTATCTAAGAAGATAGTGAGATTCTCAACACTGGACTTCATCGTTTTTACCTTTTTAATGACTTTATTTATTTATTTATTTATTTGACAGAGAGAGACACAGCCAGATAGGTAACAAAATCAGGGGGAGTGTGAGAGGGCGAAACAGGCTTCCCAAGGAGCAGGGAACCCAGTGTGGGACTCAATTCCAGGACTGTGGGATCACGACATAAGCAGAAGGCAAATGCTTAATGCCTGAGCCACCCAGGTGCCCCCCAACACTGTACTTTAAAAACCAAATGATTCACAGCCATTAACAGAGGATTCAGCAGAAGGAGTTCATGTGGGATGTACAGTAAGAATTCTCTTTTATATATAAGATTTTATTTATTCATCAGAGAGTGAAAGAGAAAGAGAACACAAGCAGGGGAGTAGCAGGCAGAGGGAGAAGCAGGCTCCCCACTGAGCAAGAAACCTGACATAGGACTTGATCATAGTACCCTGGGATCATAACCTGAGCTGAAAGCAGACCCTTAACTGACTGAGCCACCCAGGCATCCTGAATTCTAAAGCCACTTTTACTTGTGTTTTTAAATTTTATGATTTACTTAAATATTTCCAGTTACAAAAGAAAACAATTTGTTGTTGTTTGGTTTGGTTTTGTTGGATTGTTGTTGTTGTTGTTGTTTTTCTATTTCCATGGTTAAGGGTCTTTTATGATTTGTCTCCCTCTCTGTTTTTATCTTATTTTATTTTTCCTTCCCTACTCATATGTTCATCAGTTATGTTTTTTAAATTCCACATATGAGTAAAATTATATGTGGATTTCTGTGGCTGACTTATTTTGTTTAGCATAATACACTCTAATTCCATCCACATCATTGGAAATGGCAGTATTTCATTCTTTCTGATGGCTGAGTAGTATTCCATTCCATATATACCATATCTTCCTTATCCATTCATCTGTGGGTGGACATCTGGGCTCTTTCCACACTTTGGCTATTGTGGACACTGCTGGTATAAGCATCGGTATGCATGTGCCCCTTCATATCACCATTATTGTATCCTTTGGATGAATACCTAGTAGTGCAATTGCTGGGTGGTAGGGTGGTACTATTTTTAATTTTTTGAGGAATATCCCTACTGTTTTCCAGAATGGCCATACCAGTTTGCATTCCCACCAAAAGTGTAAGAGGGTTCCCTTTCTCTGCATTGTCATCACCATCTGTTGTCTATTGAATTGTTCGTTTTAGCCCTTCTGATGGGTGTGAAGTGCAATCTCATTGTGGTTTTGCTTTGTATTTATGATTACATGATGTTGAGCATTGTTTACCCATTTCTTTACTGGAATTTTTGTTTTTTGGGTGTTTGCTAAGTTCTTTTTTTTTTTAATTTAAATTCAGTTGGCTAATATATAGTACAACATTAGTTTCAGATGTAGTGTTCCATATTTCATCAGTTGCATATAACACCCAGAGCCAATCATATCACATGCTTTCCATTATGCTCATCATCCAATTACCCCACCCTACCACCCACCTCCCTTTGGCAATGCTCAGTTCGTTTCCTATATAGTTAAGAGCCTCTCATGGTTTTTCTCCCTCTCTGATGACTTCCCATTCTGCTTTCCCTCCCTTCCCCTAAGATCCTCTGCATTGTTTCTTATAGTCTATATAATACTGAAATCATATGATAATTGTCTTTCACTTATTTACTTATTTCACTAAGCATAATACCCTCCAGTTCCATCCACATCAAACTAAGTGGTAAGTAATCATCCTTTCTGATAGCTGAGTAACATTCCAATGTGTGTGTGTGTGTGTGTGTGTGTGTGTGTGTGTAACTTCACATCTTCTTTACCATTCATCTGTTGATAGACATCTCAGCTCTTTCCACAGTTTGGCTATTGTGGACATGTTTGCTATAAACATTGGGGTGCAGGTGCCCCTTCGGATCATTTGTATTGTGGGGTAAATACCTAGTAGTGCAATTGCTGGGTTGTAGACTAGCTCAATTTTTAACTTCTTGAGGAACCTCCATACTGTTTTCCAGAGTGGCTGTAGCAGCTTGCATTCCCATCAAAAGTGTAAGAGGGTTTCCCTTTCTCCACACCCTCACCAACATTTGTGTTTCCTGACTTCTTAGTTTTAGTGATTCTGACTGCTGTGAGGTATCTCATTGTCCTCATTGTCCTTGATATGTATTCCCCTGATAACAAATGATGTGGAGCTTTTTTCCATGTGTCTGTTGGCTACTTGTATGTCTTTTATGGAGAAATGTCTGTTTATGTCTTCTGCCAATTTCTTGACTGGATTATTTGGTTTTTTTGGGTGTTGACTTTAATAAGTTCTTTATGGATATTGGATATTAGCCCTTTATCTCATATGTCTTTGACAAATATCTTCTCCCATTCAGCAGGCTGCCTTTTAGTTTTGTTAACTCTTTCCTTTGCTGTGCAGATACTTTTTATCCTGATGGTCTCAATAAGTCATCTTTGCTTGCGTGATGCCTCCAGGTTCCGTTTTGTTTTTCTTTTCTTATTTAAAAGTATTTATTTATTTATTTATTCATGAGAGAGTGAGACAGAATGAGTGGGGAGAGGGGCAGAGAGAAAGAGAGTAAAGCAGGCTCCTTGCTGAGCAGGAGCCACCCCCCCCCATGGAGGGCTGAGTCCCAGGACCCTGATATCATGACCTGAGCCAAAGGCAGACACTTAACCAAATGATTCATCCAGGTGCCCCTGGATTTGTTTTGTTTTTCATTACTTTGGCTCTCCAGAGTTTTTTTCTGGTTCTATATAAATTTTAGAATTGTTTGTTCTAGCTTTGTGAAAAGTGGTAGTTGTATCTTGATAGGAATTGCATTTAATATGTAGATTGATTTGGGTAGTATAGACACTTGAACAATATTTGTTCCTCCAATCCATGAACATGAAATCTTTGTCCATTTCTTTGTGTCTTCTTCAATTTCTTTCATAAATCTTCTATAGTTTTCAGAGTACAGAACTTTTACTTCTTTGGTTAAGTTTATTCCTTGGTAACTTATGGTTTGGGGTACAGTTGTAAATGGGATCAATTTGTTGATTTCTCTGTGCTGCTTCATTGTTGGTGCATAGAAATGCAACAGATTTCTATGCAATTATTTTATATCCTATGGCTTTGCTGAATTCATGTTATCAGTTCTAGCAATGTTTTGGTGGAGTCTTTTGTGTTTTCTATATAGTGCATCATGTCATCTGCGAAGGGTGAAAGTTTGACTTCTTCTTGAGGATTTTGGGTATTTATTTCTTTTCATTGTTTGTTGAGGCTAGGGCTTCCAGGACTATGTTGAACAAGTTGTGAGAGTGGGCATCCCTGCCGTATTCCTGACCTTAGAAAGAAAGTTCTATTTTTCCTCATCAAGGATGATAATAGCTGTGGGCCTATATGGTCTTTATAATGTTAAAGTATGTTCCCTCAATCCCTACTTTGTTTAAGGTTTTTTTTTTTGTTGTTGTTTGTTTGTTTGTTTTGTTTTTGTTTTTGTTTTGTTTTTAAATCAAGAAAGGATGCTTTACCTTGTCAAATGCTTTTTCTGCACCTATTGAAAGGACCACATGGTTCTTACCATTTCTTTTATTAATGCAGTGTGTCACTTTGATTTGTGGGTGTTGGTCCACACTTTCAAGCCAGGAATAAATACCACTTACTGGTGGTGAATAATCCTTGAGGAGTAAAGTTGTGTGTTATATTTGAGACTTTTTTTTTTCTTGAGGTAGGCCTATATTGCAATATACTTCACTCATAGTCTTGCTTTTGCTGCATCCCAAAGGTTTTGAAAAGTTGTGCTTTCATTTTCATTTGCTTCCATGTATTTTTAAAAAATTCCTCTTTAATTTACTGGTTAACCCTTTCATCCTTTAGTAGGATGTTCTTTAATCCCCATGTATTTGTGGTCCTTCCAAATTTTTCTTGTGGATGACTTCAGGTTTCATAGTACTATTGTGAAAACAAGCACTGTATGATCTTAGTCTTTTTGTACTGGTAGAGGCCTGATTTGTGACTACTTTAGAGAATGTTCTATGTGCACTCAAGAAGAATGTACATTCTTCTGTTTTATAAGGAAATTATCTCAATGTATCTGTGAAGTTCATTTGGTCCAGTGAGTCATTCAGAGCGCTTGTTTCCTTGTTGATCTTCTTTTTAGGTGATCTATCCATTGTTGTAAGTGACATGCTAAAGACCCTACTATTATTGTATTATCAGTGAGTTTCTTAAAGTTTGTATCAATTGATTTATATATTTGACCACTTCCAAATTAGAGAAGTATTTACAATTGTTAGATTTCTCTGTTGGATAGACTTCTCTATTACGATACAGTGTCCTTCATTTTTATTGCAGTCTTTAGTTTAAAATCTAGTTTGTCTATTGTGGCTTCTGTCTGGGTCAATTAATTGATTGTCTGACTCTTGATTTCACCTCAGGTCATAATCTCAGGATCCTGGAATTGAGCCTTGCCTTGGGATCTGGACTTGGCAGGGAGTCTGAATGAGGATTTCTCTCTGTCTCCTTCTGCCCCTTCCCCACTTTCTTTCTCTCACTTTCTCAATAAATAAATAAATCTTTGAAATAAATAAATAAAATCTAATTTGTCTGATATGAGGATGGCTACTTCGGCTTTCTTTTGAAATCTAGTAGCATGGTAAATGTTTCTCCATCCTCTCACTTTCAATCTGAAGGTATCTTTGGGTCTAAAATGAGTTTCTTGTAGGCAACATATCAAGAGGCCTTTTTTTAATCCATTCTTATATCCTATGTTTTTTTTATGTGTCCATTTACATTCAGAGTAATTATTGAAAGACATGAATTTAGTGCCATTGTATTACCTGTGAAATCACTGTTCTTGTAATTTATCTCTGTTCCTTTTTGGTCTTTGAAACTTTTGGGCTTTCTCTCCACACAAAGGATTCTCTTTAACATTTTTTGAAGGGTTGGTATAGTGTTCATAAGCTCCTTTAGTTTCAACTTGTCTTGGAAACCATGTCTCTGTCTATTCTGAATGACAGCCATGCTGGATAAAGTATTCTTGGCTGAATATTTTCCCTATTTAGCATGTTGATATACCATGCCAGTCCTTTCTGGCCCGCCTGGTTTCTGTGAACTGGTCTGCTGCCAGCCTTATGTGTTGATCTTTGTAGATCCTTTTGTCTGAGCTATTTTCAGGATTCTTTTTATCTTTGTATTTTGCAGGTTTCAGTATACTATGTCATGGTATTGACCTGTTTTGCTGATTTTAAGGGGAGTTCTCCCTGCCTTTTGTAGTTAAATGCCTCTTTCCTTTCCCAGATTAGAGAAATTCTCAGCTATAATTTGTTTAAATAAACCTTCTTTCTATCCTTTTTTCCCATTCTTCTTCTTCTGGGACTCCTATCATATGAGTATTATTGTGTTTTATGTACTTGCTGAGTTGCCTATATTTATCTACATGATCTAATAATTTTCTTTTCCTCTTCTTTTCAGCTTCATTATTTTCCATAATATTATCTTCTATATCACCTGTCCTCTCCTCTGCTTCTTCAGACCTCAAAGTGATTATATCTTATCTGTTTTGCATTTCAGTTATAGCATTTTTTTTTTTTTAATTTCAGCCTGGCTATTTTTAGGTCTTTTATCCTTTGGCATGGTTTTCTTCATGTTTCTCAAGTCCAGCCATTAGTCTTACACCTGTTGATCTCAATTTTTGTTCAGATATACTGCTTATATTTGCTTTGAGAAAGTCCCTAACTGTGATATTTTCCTGAGCTTTCTTTTAGGGAAAATTCTTCTATCTTGTCATTTTGGCTAAGTTGCTATGTTTTGTGTGTTATGAGAGCTTGTTACATTTCCTGCACCTCAGAATAAAGCTATATTAAAAAAAAAAAAAAGGCCATACACTGCCTAGGGCCTGGCACTTCCAGAGGTATTTCTGGTATATGGTGTGTGCACTCTGCTATTGTGTTTTGGCTGCTCTTTCCCACTGTCCATCTTCTACAGAGCTCCTATCTGTAGTGGTGACTGTTTATACCTTTAAGTGTGCTCTTATTTGTTTATTAAGATAAGCCTGGAAAAGCAAAAAGAAAAAGAAAACTTTATCTAATATAAGAGAATAGCATAATTGAATTCCTCTGTTTGACCCAAGTCAAACAGACTTTGACTTAGGTCAAACAGAGAAATTCAATTATCATATGGTTTCACTTATTTGTGTGAGGCGAATGTGATAACCACTACACTACGGAAACAGACTGGTTTCACTTATTTGTGGAACATAAAGAATAACATTAAGGACATGAGAAGAAGGAAGGGAAAAATAAAGGGGGATAAATCAGAGTGGGAGAGGAACCATGAGAGACTATGGATTCTGGGAAATAAACTGAGAGTTTTAGAAGGGGGATGAGGGATGGGTGAGCTTGGTAGTGAGTTTGAAGAAGGGAATGGATGGCATGGAGCACTGGGTGTTATAGGCAAACAATGAGTCATGGAGCACTATATCAAAAACTAATGATGTACTGAATGGTGACTACCATAACACAATTAAAAAATAAATAAGAGAGGAGACGAAGATGGCAGAGAAGTAGCAGGCTGAGACTACTTCAGCTAGCAGGAGATCAGCTAGATAGCTTATCTAAAGATTGCAAACACCTACAAATCCAATGGCAGATCGAAGAGAAGAAGAACAGCAATTCTACAAACAGATAATCAACCACTTTCTGAAAGGTAGGACTGGCAGAGAAGTGAATCCAAGGTGACAGGAAGATAGACCCTGGGGGGAGGGGCCGGCTCCCGGCAAGTGGCGGAGCAACGGAGCACAAAGCTGGGACTTTTAAAAGTCTGTTCCACTGAGGGACATTGCTCCAGAGGCTAAACCAGGGTGAAGCCCACGTGGGGTCAGCATGGCCTCAGGTCCCACAAGGTCACAGAAGGATCGGGGGTGTCTGAGTGTCACAGAGCTTACTGGTATTAGAACAGGGAAGCCAGCTACAGAGACAGAGCTGAGGAGTGAACTCCCAGCTCCGGGTTACCTTGAACTGGTCTCAGGCTCGGTGAGCTTGGAACGTGGCTGGAGGCCAGGGATACGGGAGTAATTGGGCGCTGTTCTCTGAGGGCGCACTGAGCAGTGGGATCCTGGGCTCTCGGCTCCTCTGGGCCAGAGACCAGGAGGCCGCCATTTTTATTCCCGTTCTCTGGAAATCTACAGAAAGCGCTCAGGGAACAAAAGCTCCCAAAAGCAAACACCAGTGGCTTACTCAGCCAGGTCCCTGGTAAGGGTGGAGCAATTCCGCCTGGGGCAAAGACACTTGAGAATCACTACAACAGGCCCCTCCTCCAGAAGATCAACAAGAAATCCAGCCGGGACCAAGTTCACCTACCAAGGAGTGCAGTTTCAATACCAAGGAGAGCAGCAGAATTCCAGAGGAGGAGAAAGCAAAGCATGGAACTCATGGCTTTCTCCCCGTGATCTTTACTCTTGTAGTTAATTTATTTTTCTTTTTCAATTTTTTTTCTCTTCTTCTGCTAAATTTTTTTTAACTTTTACCTTTTTCTTTTTTAACTTTTTTAAAAGTTTATCTAATATATATATTTTTCTTTTTTATACTTTTCTTTATTCGTTTTTTTTAATTTCTTCTTTTCTTTTCTTTTTTTTTTTTCTGAACCTCTTCTTATCCCCTTTCTCTCCCCCCCCCCCACGATTTGGAGTCTCTTCTGATTTGGTTAAAGGATATTTTCCTGGGGTCATTGCCACCCTTTTAGTATTTTACTTTCTCCTTCATACACTCTTATCTGGACAAAATGACAAGGCGAAAAAATTGATCACAAAAAAAAAAAAAAAGAACAAGAGGCAGTACCGAAAGCTAAGGACCTAATCAATACAGACATTGGTAATATGTCAGATCTAGAGTTCAGAATGACGATTCTCAAGGTTCTAGCCGGGCTCGAAAAGGCATGGAAGATATTAGAGAAACGCTCTCAGGAGATATAAAAGCCCTTTATGGAGAAATAAAAGAACTAAAATCTAACCAAGTTGAAATCAAAAAAGCTATTAATGAGGTGCAATCAAAAATGGAGGCTCTCACTGATGGGATAAATGAGGCAGAAGAAAGAATTAGTGATATAGAAGACCAAACAACAGAGAATAAAGAAGTTGAGCAAAAGAGGGACAAACAGCTACGGAACCATGAGGGGAGAATTTGAGAGATAAATGATACCATAAGATGAAACAACATTACAATAATTGGGATTCCAGAAGAAGAAGAAAGAGAGAGGGGAGCAGAAGGTATACTGGAGAGAATTATTGGGGAGAATTTCCCCAATATGGCAAAGGGAACAAGCATCAAAATCCAGGAGGTGCAGAGGTCCACACCCCGTCACCTAATAGTAAAATTTCTAAGTCTTAGTGATAAAGAGAAAATCCTGAAAGCAGCCCGGAAAAGAAGTCTGTAACATAAAATGGTAAAAATATTAGATTGGCAGCAGACTTATCCACAGAGACCTGGCAGGCCAGAAAGAGCTGGCATGATATATTCAGAGCACTAAACGAGAAAAACATGCAGCCAAGAATACTATATCCACATAGGCTATCATTGAAAATATAAGGAGAGATTAAAAACTTCCAGGACAAAAAAAACTGAAAGAATTTGCAAACACCAAACCAGCTCTACAGGAAATATTTAAAGGGGTTTTCTAAGCAAAGAGGGAGCCTAAAAGTAGTAGATCAGAAAGGAACAGGACAATATACAGTAAGAGTTACCTTACAGGCAATACAATGGCACTAAATCCATATCTCTCAATAGTTACCTGGAATGTGAATGGGCTAAATGCCCCAATTAAAAGACACAGGGTATCAGAATGGATTAAAAAAAACAAAACCCATCTATATGTTGCCTACAAGAAACTCATTTTAAACCAAAAGACACCTCCAGATTTAAAGTGAGGGGGTGGAAAAGAATTTACCATGCTAATGGACATCAGAAGAAAGCAGGAGTCGCAATCCTTATATCAAATCAATTAGATTTTAAGCCAAAGACTATAATAAGAGATGAGGAAGGACACTATATCATAATCAAAGGATCTGTCCAACAAGAAGATCTAACAATTTTAAATATCTATGCCCCCAACGTGGGAGCAGCCAACTATATAAACCAATTAATAACAAAATCAAAGAAACACATCAACAATAATACAATAATATTAGGGGACGTTAACACCCCCCTCACTGAAATGGACTGATCATCCAAGCAAAGATCAACAAAGAAATAAAGGCCTTAAATGACACACTGGACCAGATGGACATCACAGATATATTTAGAACATTTCATCCCAAAGCAACAGAATACACATTCTTCTCTAGTGCACATGAAACATTCTCCAGAATAGATCACATCCTCGGTCCTAAATCAGGTCTCAGCCGGTATCAAAAGATTGAGATCATTCCCTGCATATTTTCAGACCACAATGCTCTGAAGCTGGAACTCAATCACAAGAGGAAAGATCTCAAATATATGGAGACTAAACAGCATCCTTCTGAAGAATGAATGGGTCAACAGGAAATTAAAGAAGAATTGAAAAAATTCATGAAAACAAATGATAATGAAAACACAGTGGTTCAAAATCTGTGGGACACAGCAAAGGCAGTCCTGAGAGGAAAATATATAGTGGTACAAGCCCTTCTCAAGAAACAAGAAAGGTCTCAGGTACACAACCTAACCCTACACCTAAAGGAGCTGGAGAAAGAACAAGAAAGAAACCCTAAGCCCAGCAGGAGAAGAGAAATCATAAAGATCAGAGCAGAAATCAATGAAATAGAAGCAAAAAAACAATAGAAAAAATCAACAAAACTAGGAGCTGGTTCTTTGAAAGAATTAATAAGATTGATAAACGCCTGGCCAGACTTATCAAAAAGAAAAGAGAAAGTACCCAAATAAATAAAATCATGAATGAAAGAGGAGAGATCACAATTAACACCAAAAAAATACAAACAATTATAAGAACATACTATGAGCAACTCTACGCCAACAAATTTGACAATCTGGAAGAAATGGATGCATTCCTAGAAACTACCACAACTGAGCCAGGAAGAAATAGAAAGCCTCAGCAGACCCATAACCAGTAAGGAGATTGAAACAGTCATCAAAAATCTCCAAACAAACAGAAGTCCAGGGCCAGACGGCTTCCCAGGGGAATTCTACCAAACATTTTAAAGAAGAATTAATCCCTATTCTCCTGAAACTGTTCCAAAAAATAGAAATGGAATGAAAACTTCCAAACTCATTTTATAATGCCAGCATCATCTTGATCCCAAAACCAGACAAGGATCCCATCAAAAAAGTGAACTACAGACTAATATCCTTGATGAACGCAGATGTGAAAATTCTCACCAAAATACTAGCCAATAGGATTCAATAGTAATTTAAAGGATCATTCACCACGAGCACGTGGGATTTATTCCAGGGCTGCAAGATTGATTCAACTTCTGCAAATCAATCAATGTGATACAACACATTAATAAAAGAAAGAACAAGAATCATATGATATTCTCAATAGATGCTGAAAAAATATTTGACAAAGTACAGCATTCCTTCCTGATCAAAGCTCTTCAAAGTGTAGGGATAGAGGGCACATACCTCAATATTGTCAAATCCATCTATGAAAAACCCAAGGCAAATATCATTCTCAATGGAGAAAAACTGAAAGTTTTTCTGCTAAGGTCGGGAACACGGCAGGGATGTCCATTATCACCACTGCTGTTCAATATAGTACTAGAAGTCCTAGCCTCAGCACTCAGACAACAAAAGGAAATTAAAAGCATCCAAATCGGCAAAGAAGATGTCAAACTATCACTCTTCGCAGATGATATGATACTATATGTGGAAAACCCAAAGACTCCACTCCAAAACTGCTAAAACTTGTACAAGAATTCAGTAAAGTGTCAGGATATAAAATCAATGCACAGAAATCAGTTGCATTTCTCTAACCAACAACAAGACAGAAGAAAGAGAAATTAAGTAGTCAATCCCATTTACAATTGCACCCAAAACCATAAGATACCTAGGAATAAACCTAGCCAAAGAGGCAAAGAATCTATACGCAGATAACTATAAAGTACTCATGAAAGAAATTGAAGAAGACACAAAGAAATGAAAAAACGTTCCATGCTCATGGATTAGAAGAACAAATACTGTGAAAATGTCTATGCTACCTATAGCAATCTACAAATTTAATGCAATCCCTATCAAAATACCATCCTTTATTTCCCAAATAAATGGAAGATGTAATCCTAAAATTTATATGGAACCAGAAAAGACATAGAATAGCCAAAGGAATATTGAAAAAGAGAGCTAAAGTTGGTGGCCTCACAATTACGGGACTTCAAGCTCTATTACAAAGCTGTCATCATCAATACAGCATGGTACTGGTACAAAAACAGACACATAGATCAATGGAACAGAATAGAGAGCCCAGAAATAGACCCTCAACTCTATGGCCAAGTAATCTTTGACAAAGCAGGAAATCTTGCATCTGTGACATCATCTCCCTCCAATTATGTGATTTTTTTTAAATCCTCAGATTGTATCCTTAGTTGTTCAAAATAGTTTGATTTGTTCTAGCTCTATTTGAGGGATGAGGCAAGCTCAGAGTCCCCCAACTACTCCACCATCTTAACTCTTCCCTTGAAACAAAGCATTTTAGATGTGAAATATCCATTCTTGACTCAATGGTTAGATTCAGCAAAAGATGTTAGAAGAATATTTTACCTTACTTGATGAATGCAATTGAATCTAACACAGAAGATATATTTTAGGCAATTAAAAATCCTCCATTCAATAAGAAAATATGTTATTTTATTGCTTTATGGTGTCTGGGATCAAGAATGCCCTGTGTTCTTCAAAGTCTTTCTAACTGGACTAAGAAACAAATTGACATGAGAAATAATACAAGAAAATAAAATTTAACAGCATACCTATGAGGAATCCACACACACGCATTCCAAAGCCAGTCAGGCAAAATGAAGTATATATGTCATCCGGAATTAAGAAGAAGTGGGTAGGCATCTGGGACTTCAGAGGAAAGAAATACAATTTACAGGGCAAAAAGGAAAAGTAAAGATGTTTAGTAATTAGATGTTTGCCCTGCCATGCTGATAGGTCACTCAGATAAAGTTTATCTCTGCTAATAACGCTTATTCTGGGAAAGACTCCCAACTTAGATTCTTCTACGTAGTTATTGGAAAGGAAAACGTTTCTCTTCACCCATAAGGCCTTGAAAGCTTTCATCTCCGAATAGTCTGCATGCCAAAGGTGCCCATCTTGGGGCAGCCTGCTCTCAACCTCTATAATGGTTCGTTCCTGACCAAAACTGAGTTGAACAAAAATTATGAATGTGAAACACTGTCTGCAAAAAATTGATATGTATGCAAAAAATTTAAAAAAGTAACATGTAGTTTTGCAATTTTTGGACAGAGAAATGGGAAGAAAGGGGAGAATTAGGGAAGGGTTAGGAGGAGACAGACAAGGGGAGACATTAGAGAAAGGGAGTGAAAAATGGGGAAGGAGGATAACAAAGATGAAGTGAAGAAACATGGGAAGTGAAAAAGGGAAGGTAGATAGTTAAAAAAAAAGAATAAGAAGTGGGAAAATGCTGGAAGAGACAGAGGGAGACAGTATCTACAGCAAGAGAGGAAAAAGGAAAAAGAGAGGCGTAATGTGAGGATGGAGAAGAGAAACACAGGTATGCAAAAGTGTATGGAGGAGAGCTACAGGGAGACAGAAAGTGAGAAAGAAAATTTCTAGAATTAGTCCGTACTGAAACAAACCCATTATTAAATATCCCCTACTTAATAATGTAAAATCTTTTCATTAACATCATACAAGCATCCTGTGTTAAATTAATGATTAATTACAAATAGCATTTCAAATAGGAGATTCAGTCTACTTGCACTCACTCTCTCTTCTTTTCCCCTTACAAATCTTACAGAAGTGGGTGAATGGCTGCTAGAATCACACACCTGTTTTGTTTTGTTTTAAGATTTTATTTATTTATTTGACAGAGAGAGATCACAAGTAGGCAGAGGGGCAGGCAGAGATAGAGGGAAATGGGCTTCCCACTGAGCAGGGAGCTCAATGTGGGGTTCAATCCCAGGATCCTGGGAACATGACCTGAGATGAAGGCAGAGGCTTTAACCCACTGAGCCACCCAGGCACCCCCATTATTTCATTTCTTGACTTCCTAAATATCACTGTTTTCATTTTAAGATTTCTAAAAAAAATTATTTTATTTTTTCAGTGTTCCAAGATTCATTGTTTATGCATCACACCCAGTGCTCCATGCAATACATGCCCTCCTTAATACCCACCACCAGGCTCACCCAGGCCCCCACTCCTTTCCCTCCAAAACCCTCAGTTTGTTTCTCAGAGTCCACAGTTTCTCATGGTTCATCTCCCTCTCTTATTTCCCCCAATTCACTTTTCCTTTCCTTCTCTTAATGTTTTCCATGTTATTCCTTATGCTCCAAAAGTAAGTGAAACCATGTGATAATTGACTTTCTCTGCTTGACTTATTTCACTCACCATAACCTCCTCCAGTCCCATCCATGTTGTTACAAAAGTTGGGTATTCATCTTTTCCGATGGTTGAGTAATATTCCATTGTGTATATTGACCACATCTTCTTTATCCATCCATCTGTTGAAGGGCATGTTGGGTCTTTCCACAGTTTGGCGATTGTAGTCATTGCTGCTATGAACATTGGGGTACAGATGGCCCTTCTTTTCACTACATCTGTATCTTTGGGGTAAATACCCAGTAGTACAATTACTGGGTAAAAAGGTAGATCTATTTTCACTTTTTTGAGGAATCTCTACATTGTTTTCCAAAGTGGCTGCACCAACTTACATCCCTACCAACAGTGTAAGAGGGTTCCCCTTTCTCCACACCCTCTCTAACACTTATTTTTTCCTGTCCTGTTGATTTTTGCCATTCTAACTGGTGTAAGGTGATATCTCAGTGTGGTTTTGATTTGAATTTCCCTGAAGGCTAATGATGATGGACATTTTTTCATGTGTCTGTTAGCCATTTTTATGTCTTCATTGGAGAAGTGTCTGTTCATGTCTTCTGCCCATTTTTTGACATGATTATCTGTTTTTTGGGTGTTGAGTTTGAGGAGTTCTTTATAGATCTTGGATATTGCCCCTTTGTCTTTAGTGCCATTTGAATTATATAGTCATTTTGACCTTTGTCACTTCTATAGCATAGTTTTTTGTTTATTTATTATGTTTTCTGCCCAGTTTTTTCATCTATTACGTGACTAAGGCTAGGCAATTTTCTGCATTGTTAGGACTGAACTAAAGTTTCAATATATATATATATATATATATATATATATTTTAATAACATTGACTTATCCTTATATGTATATGCATATTTTTGTGTAACTGATGAATTCCTAAATTCTACTCCTGAAACCAATACTACACTATATAGTAAATAACCAGAATTTAAATAAAATATTGGGAAAAATAAGAGAAAAGAAAAAGCAATGGACTTAAAACAGTTACTATGATGATGCACTAGACTTGGGTAGCTCTTTGCAATTTACTTTGCAGATCAGTTATAGAGCAGAAGAGAGAACCTTTGCTGCTGAAAAGACTACTTGAATTTGGAAACAAACATAAACAAAAATTGAGTGGTTGAAACTAGTTTTTTCCTCCCATCTTTTTTTTTCTTCTTCTTTTAATCACAAATTCCATGATGAAGGCAGGATAATACCAAGTTAAGGAAAATATTGATGTCACTATGAGAATGGAAATAGAACTGAATTTAAATTTTCTTGGACATTTTTAAATAATTAATTTTTGAGTCAGACTCAAATGAGTCAGTCTGAGAAGAAAAGGAAAAAAAAATGAGTCTCTGCATCTTGAGAAAAATAAAAATTTGTTATTAGAAAATTGAAATAGTTAATTTATTTCACTGAGATAAGCAGTATATCCCCCAAGAATAGCTAACATACCCAGGTTCAATGTAGCATCAAATTTAATCTAATAAAGTGGCTGAGAATAGTTCAGTGTGGTTTGAATTAAATAGCTTTAAAGAGAGGATTAATGAAAATTTGTTCAGTAAAAAAGGGAAAGTTACAAAACATTCTAATAGAACTCAAGAAAAAAAGAACAAAATGAAAGACATCTTATATATGTGCATATGTCCAAGAATAATTATATCACCACGGAAAAGTACCTGAAAGCAAACTGAAAACAGAAGTTGTCCCTGAGAAGATTTTAACTTTATACTCTATATATTTTGTGTTGTTTGATTTTTATTTATAAAGATAACAGCTTAAGAAATAACTTGTATAAATTACT
Source organism: Mustela putorius furo (assembly GCF_011764305.1). Classification (NCBI taxonomy): domain Eukaryota; kingdom Metazoa; phylum Chordata; class Mammalia; order Carnivora; family Mustelidae; genus Mustela; species Mustela putorius. The sequence goes on along the minus strand of NW_025421404.1, from coordinate 53,093 downwards.
TTCTAAAGAATCTCAGTAAAGTTCTTTTATAAGGGAAAAAAGAGTGTTATTCCCTATTTTTATATGTAGATCCTGCCTGAATAAAAATCAGTTGTGATTATTGTGATAACTAAATATTACATGAAATAGTCATTGAATGTTGTTATAAGGTTAATCCTTTGAAGAAAAAGTTTTAAAAATTATAGTCCCAATGGAGGTGGGTGGGGGACAGGCTAAATGGATATTGGGTATTAAAGGGGGCACTTGTCATGAGCACTGGTTGTTGTATGTAAGTGATGAATTGCTATTCCTGAAACCAATATTACACTATATGTTAACGAACTAGAATTTAAATAAAAACTTTAAAAAATTAAAAGTAAATGAAACCTGACAGCTCCAACCTGAACCAGAAGTATTCATTTCCTAAAAATAGTTCTTGGACCCTGAGTTAGGCCATTCTTTCTTTCTGACTTGCACTTCCCACATTTCTCCACCAATGACATGCAGCATTTCTTTCAAAGCAAAGAGTCAAACTGAACCAACACAGAAATGTTTTCTTGACCAATCACATCACATCTGACTCATGCCTCAACTGTGTTCAATGTTTCCTCTAGCTCTGTAATATATTTTCATGGATACCTTAGGAAAAACTTTTTTAAAAGTGACAAGTAGCAAAAGTAGGGATTTTATAGTTTATTGTGTGTTGCCTTGAGAAGTGTAAAAAAGATAAAATTGCATTACTACTTACTTTATATTAAAAATGAAGGAAAAAGGAAGAACAGTTGAAGTTGGATACATTATTAATTTAGTAAATACCATTGTGTGTATGTTATTTTTGAAATTCTGTGTTAGGCTTTGGGTATATATAGAGAGCAAGATTTGTTCCATGTCCTCAGGAAACATATAGTATAGTGAAAAATCTTCCAGTTAATAAATGTGCAATAGTGAACTCTCCGTTGCTATAAGCAAGAGGTTAGTTATTGCTGCTGTTGTTGTTATTATTATTATATCACCTTCCCATTCAATCACTAAATGAGGAACTGAATAAGGGGAAAATGAAGACAAATCAAGTTCCACCAAACTGATCAATATCTAAGCTAATCCTTTCCTTTTTAATCCAACTTGGTTTGAACTTATAAAAATCAAGTATTCAACAGGGATATATAGTTGTGGTTCCTAAGTTGGTCTGGAAGTCTATGATAATGCAAGATCTGGTAAAAATTCATGAGGGACTACTTGAAGATTCTTCCACTGACTACCATTGTTGCAGAAAAATATAAAATTCAATTCAGAAATTGTATTTTTTGATCACTTAACCATACATACTACCAATAAAGCCAATTTAATAAAATGAAGACTACATAAGAAATTAAGGTTTGTAAAAAGATGTTGTAAGCTGTAGACAAAAAAAAAATAGTATCATAGAAAATTGACTGTAACATTTATAGAAAATATTTGTCATAGAAATATCATGGACTATGGTCTTATTGCACTGTTAACATTTAATATTATGTTTAAAGTCTTCAATTTGAGTTGACTATTGATCATTTGAATTAATTGCTGCATACTTCATATGGAAGTTGTTTTTCTCTTTTGGAGGGATACAAGTATACAACTAGGCTTTTATAAGTTAGTGAAACACTTTAAACTTGACATTGTTATATTATTTTTAAGTGAAAATCTATGGCATAACTATCTTATTTTTACTATATTACCTTATTAAAAATGTTTAATAGATTTTTATTCATTAGAATTGTATCAATATGGAGATTTTCACTTTTTAAATATTCTGCTAGATTTTAATTTCAATACCTATATATTTATTCCTTTTAACTAGTTTAATCTCTTAAAATATGTGTGTGTTTTGTGATAATGTCTTCTTTGCTTTTTAAAAAAAATTTTGCTAATTTTTAAATTGATTTAAAGATACTTATTTTGATCTAGATAATGATTCTCAAAAGTTCCTGGAGGTAACAACAGGACTATTGATGTTGTTGCTTTTTTATGGTAAATTTTGAATATGTAAATTGTTTCCAAAGAAGATTTGTCTGTGGATCTTATTCTGCATGGATTGAACTTTCATTATTTATTTATTTATTTATTCATATATTTATTTCCTCTTTTATACACATCAAAATTTTAAAGAAGTATATTAACATTTCCCATAATTGCTTACTTTCTTTCACTTTAGTCTCATTTATTTCTAAATTTTTGTTCTAGTTATTTTGCTAAGTAAAATATATAAAATTTAGAAGTATAAAATATTTCTACTTTATTGTCAGACATAAATTTATTTATGAAAATTGAGCAAGTCTTCACCAATTTATCTTAATGTCATATTCTTGACATTCTTAAATTTTCTTGAAATTTTGTCAAAATTTCTTGACATTCTATGACTTAAATTTTCCCACCTCTGTGTTTATAAATCTACTTTTAAACAGAAACGTGAACATGTATTTTTATAATCCTTTAATCGATAAGTCAAATGAGTATTAAAACTTGACATATAAAAAATCAATATCCTTTCCACTTCTTCATTCCTCTTTAACTTTCCTATTTTATTTTGAACCTGAATTCTTTAGATGAGTGTTTTAAGTTTACTGTCACCAGGAAACGCAGGAGTATTAACTGCTGAGAACCACTGCTTAACTTCTTACTTTTGGCATCCTTAGACCATATAAGTGGTATAAACTTATACCACAACTTGTTAAACAGACCTGTGTTTATAAATTCTCAAGACAGACTTCTTTTTCTTAGCTAGATATCAGATTAAGATAAGCACAGATTCTTGGAGTTTCACTGCTCTGAAGGATATTTTTTTAATCCAATGTATATATAGTATATATAGTTCTTTAGAGGTTTGGGCTTTAATCAGGGATCTCCTTTACAACTTCCCACATCATGTGAACCTAAGACTTAAGTTCATGCCTTTTCCTTGCAATTGAATCACAAGCCCCTTAGTTTGAAGACCTATAAATCCCTCCTTCCCCAAAACATAATCATCAGTGTTTTTGTTGTTCATTTTTTTTTTGTCACTTAAGGATTGCTTTTCTTTTCTTGTGCTCTCAGTATTACATTTAAAGGGATGTTGTTATGTTTTATCCTATAATTCTGTGAATCTTTTTACAGGGGAATTTTCACATTATTTATTTTGCAATATCACTAGAAATGGAAGTCCACTGGGTTTATACACTTGAATATTCCATCTGTGATATGCAGAGGAAAACATGCTCAAAATCTATTTTGCCTTTATAGCGTTTTCTCTTGCAATATTTCAAAAGAAACTCAAGGATTTTTTTCCGAGATTTTTGTTTATTTTTCTTATATCTGTACTTTTTATTCTTCTTTCCCCTTTTCTTCCTCCATCTCTCCCACCCTCCCTCCTTTCCTCCCTCCATCCCTCCCTCTTTCTTTCCCTTTCTTTCTTCCTTTCTTCTTCCTTCCTTCCTTCCTTCCTTCGTTCTCCTTTCTTTTTTTTTCTTCTTTCCTTCTTTCAAGAGGAAATAGGCTCCTCCCCAACTGAACTTTTTGTTTCAAGTATTTATTTAGTTTCTAGTTAGTTAACATATAGTGTAATATTCATTTAAGTTTGCTTATTTTTTGTTTGCTTTTTATGGGGAAGATTTTTCTCTCCTATTCTGAATGACAGCCTTGCTGGTTAAAGTATTCTTGGATGCATATTGTTTTCCCATTCAGCATTTTGAATATATCCTGCCAGTTTCTTTCAGCCTGCCAAGTTTCTGTGGAGAGATCTTCTGTTAACCTTATTTGTCTTTCTTTGTAAGTTAGGGATTTCTTTTTCCTTGCTGCACTCAGGATTTTTTCCTTATCTCTGTATTTTGCCAGTTCTACTACTGTATGTCTTCGTGTTGACCTGCTTTATTTCATATATATATATATATATATATATATATATATACACACACACACACACACACATATATATGTATATATGTATAGACACACACACATATATATACATATATGTATATATATATTTAACAGAGAAAGAAAGAGCACACAAGCAGGGGAGCAGCAGGAAGAAATAGAAGCAGGCTCCCTTCTGACAGGGAGCCCAATGTGGGTCTCCATCCCAGGACCCCGGGGTCATGACTTGAGCTCAAGTTGGTTGCTCAACCAACAGCCACCCAAGTGCCCCTGCTTTTGTTGATTTTGATGGGAGTTCTCTGTGCCTCCTGGATTTGGATGTCTGATTTCTTCCTCAGATTAGGGAAGTCTTCAGCTATAATTTACTTAAATAAGCCTTCTGCACCCTTTTCCCTCTCTTCTTTTACCATGACTCCTATGATATGAATATTATTACACTTTATGGAGTTGCTGAGTTCCCTAAGTCTACATTGTGACCCAGTGCTGTTCTTTCCTTCTTTTCAGCTTCATTATTTTCCATAATTTTATCTTCTATTTCACTTATTTGTTGCTCTTTTTCTCCCATTCTTGTGGTCATTGCATGCAGTTTTGTATCTTGGGTGTAGCATCTTTTTTTTAAATTTTGGCCTGGCATAGTTTTTAGGTATTTTATCTCTGTTGTAAAGGATTCCCTGTGCCTTCTATGCTTTTTTCATTCCTAGCTGGTATCCCTATGATTGTTGTTTTAAATTCTAATTTAGGCATATTACTTATATCTGTTTTGATTAGATCCCTGGCCATGACCATTTCTTGTTTTTTCTTTTGGGATGAATTACTCCATCTTGACATTTTTTCTGGGTCTTTTTCTTCTCTGTGTTAGGAAAACCTTTTATGTTTCCTGCTCTGGGAAATAATGGCTATGTTAAGAAGAGGTCATATACAGTCTAGGGTTTGATGCTTCAGCAGAAGTGTTTCTGGTGTATGCTCTGTGCTCTCTGCTGTTGTCAGCTGCTCTTTCCTTCAGGGCAGTCCTCTGCAGAGTTTCTCCTTGCATGCAGTTGGAAGTGTTTGGAAATTGTCCACTGTATGGTAAGTTTTGACTAAGTGTGTTTTTTTCTGCTTGTTAAAAGGGCTGGATCCTACTTCCCTTAGAGTTGAATCATTGCAGCACTCTATGGTCTGTAGCTTTTGTGGGTGCAGGTGGCTTGTGTGATCTTGTGGGGGGCACTGCTGCTCAGGCACAGTTGTGCTAGGAAAAAGCACCTGCAGAGCACAAGTGGTCAGGGCTTGCTCTAAGCAGTTCAAGCCTTCACTGTGGTCCCTGTGCTTTTCAATGAAGTATATCTGTTCTGATGGGTGGGGGTAAAAGTGGTTCTAGCCAGCTCTTTCATCCATGGAGAGGGGAGTTCACACATGTTGCTGCTCAGGAAGCCTTCACAGAAGAGCCAACAATTTCCTCTCATTTGTCCCATCCTTCCTTCAGATCTCTGCCTTTATCCTATCTGTGCCTGAGTGGACTGCCAACCTGTCAGCAGGGTGCTCCTGTGTTTTATCTCAGGCACACTGGTTGGGTTTCAAAACTCCAAAGTTTATAGACCTGGTGTGACAAGAACCCATACTGATCCTCTGGGGGAGAGTCTCACCATTCTGTGGTTGGTACTAATTTGTCCCAGAAGCACAGTAATACATACATGCAGGGGCTTGGAGTTTATGGTAAAATGCAGCAAAAAGCTGACATCCAGGTTAGGTGCCCTCATCATCTGCCCTTTTTTCTATGTTAATGAACAGAGTAGCTCAATGGTGCCCGCTAGCTCTTTTGCCCTCTGAGAGGTAGTGGTACCTCTCCCAAATGCACTCCAAGAAGGGCAACTGTCTCTCCCAGCATGGGCCAGGGGATCCTTAAAGCACACTGATCACTCCCAGGTCTCTGCCTTCCTTCTCCACAAAAGCACCTCTACACCCACCAGGCCCCATCTTGGCAAAGGAGCATGTGCCTGCAACTCAGGTCATGATCCTGGTGTTCTGAGTTCAAGCCCCTCATCTGGTTTTCTGCTCAGCAGATAGCCTGCTTCTCCCTCTCCTCCTGCCTACTGTTCTCCCTGCTTGTGTTCTCTCTATCTCTCTAACAAATAAATGAAAAATTTTTGAAGATTTTATTTGATAGACAGACATCACAGGTAGGCAGAGAGAGAGGGGGAAGCAGGCTCCCTGCTCAGCAGTGAGCCTGATATCAGGCTCAATCCAAGGACCCTGAGATAATGACCCAAGCCAAAGGCAGAAGCTTAACCTTCTGAGTCAGCCAGGTGTCCCCAAATAAATAAAATCTTAAACAAAATATTGAGAGATCCACACACACACAAAAAAGGAGAAACCATTGGAAACAAATTAAATATTACCATAAAATTGTTTTTATTTGCATTTCAAAAATGCAGATGGTTTGTGATAAAAACAAATTTTATGATTGAGCTTAGTAAATCATGTTTTATTCATAACTGGACAATTTCTTACTGAAATAAATTATTGTACTCAGTCAACAAGTCATTTTGTTTTTCCTTTAAGTAAAGTTTCATTAATTTAATAATGAATTTAAGAATTATTTAAGAATTAAGTCCCAGTCAGTGGTTTTGGGGAGAGTTTTTCTTGTGCAATGCCTTGTGTCCTGCTCTCTCTGTGTGTTTCTGTCTCTCTCTCTTTCTCCCCTGTCTCCCTGATAAGGGCTCCCTTCCCTCTGCAGCATGGGCCATTATTTTCTCTCCCAAATCACAGTTCTGTATCTCCTGCCTTCTACGATGTGGCCTCATTTCTTCCTCCAGTGTGCCAGCTTGTTCACATAGTCCTCAGATTAATTTCCTGGGTTCAGAATGACCTCATATTTAGCTAGCTATGATCAAGCAATGTGGCCAACATTAGGTCCTCCTACTGCTCTGCCATCTTAACTCCGCTTCTCTCCTGTAGTTATCTGTTAAATACATCTCTTCTTTCTTATTTTGTAAATTCACGTAATTAAAATTTCAGAAGTAAAGGGTACTCATTATAAAAAATTAAAAAAAAATCTAACTTGAAATCCATTATATAGGGAAGCTTAAATTTATTCAGAATAAAAAAAATAAGCTAAAGACTAAGTTAAATGCCAGTATAAAAATTGCTTTTTAAAATTCATCTTTTTTTTAAGAACTTGAAGAAATGTCTTGTGGAAAATCATGTCTTTCACCAAATGGTTTCATGAAGCCCAGATGTTTTCCAACCTCCCACAAAGATATATCTTACCACAGTGAGGACAGCATATTCTTCTTCCCATACTTTCTTAACTGGCTCAATTCCTTAGGAATCTATTTCTTTCCATGATTAGCTCAAATAAGCTTATTTTGGCAGAATTAACCTTAGCCTCTTCATGAAAATTAATTTGATGGGAGGAAGTAAGCATGAAGTAAACCAACTCATCTAAAAATATTGGCAGCTTCAAATGCCACTGTTTCATTGGGTACCATTTTAATTATGTCCACTACACACAAAAAAATCTAAGAATTCAGATTATTTTAGGAAAATAAGGTTAATATAGATTTAAATTAATTGAGTCATAAATGTGCCAGCTTTATGTGGAATTCTGTGTGAATCAACAATTTTATAACATGTTATTGATATTATGATAATATTAGTATGCAGCAATTGAATTATATGTACATGTATGTTTTCTGTTACTTCCATGACAGATTATCACAAGTTTAGTGGATTAAAGCAACTCAAATATATTATCTTACAATTCTGAAGATTAGAAAACCAACAAAGTTGTCAGTGGACTAAAATCATGGTGGTAACAGATCCATATTCCTCTTTGGAGGCTGTAGGGGAGAATCTGTTTCTTTGCTTTTACTAGCTTCTATTGGCCACTCACATTCCGTGGTTCATGGTCCTTTCTTCTATCTTCAAAGTGAAAATATTGCATCCCTTTTACCCTTGTTTTCCTCATATCTCCCTTTTATTGAGTCCAGGAAAATCTGGAAAGGTTTTCTTCTTTTAAGAATTCAGGTGATTAGCCTGGGCCCATTTTCATAATCCAGAATAATCTCCTCAATTCAAAGAACTTAATCTAAATTGTATCTGCCAAGTTCCTTTTGCCATGTTAGGTAACATTATCACAGGTCCAAGGATTGAGGAAGTGGACATCAATGGGGGCCATCTTTCTGTCCTATCTCAATGTGTGGAAGTAAAGTCTTTCTCTCAACTATCTAAATGTTTGCCTAAGCAAATGAATTGGCAATGCAATCACACCAATTCAGTCAATAATATCATCATAAAATAATGTGATGGATATATTTTATATAGAACAAGACTTAAAAATGAAATCTATGTCATACAAAAAAGAAAGAGTTCAATATTTAGCAAGTATTTGTTGAGCACTTATTATTTGCCAAACATTTTAGTTCTTAATCAAATAACATTAAGTTGGGTTTAACATTATTAGACTTTATGAGTGTCTACTATTCACCATTTGACTTGATGAGAGTCTACTGTTCACCATTTATCTAGGTTACAATGAATACATCTAGAAAATGTTTACATAAAAGCTTTAAATCTCACAGGTTGGTATGCTTTTAAGTTTATATTTATTAAAATAGTTATATATTAGTCATGCTATTCAATATGAATATTTTACATTATATAATGAAAAAGAACATAATGAATATAAAACTCATATTTCACTAAATATTAAGAATTTTATAGTTAAAAATAATTTTTCATTTTAAGAAATAAAACACTGAGGGGTGCTTGGGTGGCTCAGTCAGTTCAGCATCTGCCTTCAACTCAGGGCATGATCCCAGGGTCCTGAGATCAAGCCCCACCTCTGGCTATCTGCTCAACAGGTAACCTGCTTCTCCTTCTCCTTCTGCCTACTGTTCCCCCTGCTTGTGATCTCTATATCTCTCTAACAAATAAATAAAATATTTAAAAAGAGAAAATATTGAGAGATCCACAAGAAAAAAAAAAGAGAAACCATTTGAAACAAATTAAATATTACTATAAAATGGTTTTTATTTGCATTTCAAAAACGCAGATGGTTTGTGATAAAAGCCAATTTTATAACTTAGCTTAATAAATCATTTTTTATTCATAGCTGGACATTTCATACTGAAATAAATTATTGTACTCAGTCAACAAGTCATTTTGGTTTTCCTTTAAGTAAAATATCATTAATTTAATAAACCCCTTTAAGAGTTAACTAGCTTTCTACAGCACCCCCTCCTAATCAAAACTCTTCAAAGTGTAGGGATAGAGGGCACACACCTCAATATCATCAAAGCCATCTATGAAAAACCCACCACAAATACCATTCTCAATGGAAAAAAAACTGAGAGCATTTCGCTGAGGTCAGGGACACGGCAGGGATGTCCATTATCACCACTGCTATTCAACATAGTACTAGAAGCCTAGCCTCAGCAATCAGACAACAAAAAGAAATTAAAGGCATCCAAATCAGCAAAGAAGAAGTCAGGCTATCACTCTTTGCAGATGATATGATACTATATGTGGGAAACACAAAAGATTACACCAAATCTTCTAGAACTTGTACAGAAATTTATTAATGTGTCAGGATATAAAATCAATGCACAGAAATCAGTTGCATTCCTTTACACCAACAACAAGACAGAAGAAAGAGAAATTAAGGAGTCAATCCCATTTACAATTGCACCCAAGACCATAAGATACCTAGGAATAAACCTAACCAAAGAGGCAAAGAATCTATGCTCAGAAAACTATAAAGTACTCATGAAAGAAATTGAGGAAGACACAAAGAAATGGAAAAATGTTCCATGCTCCTGGATTGGAAGAACAAATATTGTGAAAATGTCTATGCTACCTAAAGAAATCTACACATTTAATGCAATCCCTATCAAGAACCCACCCATTTTTTTCAAATAAATGGAAGATGTAATCCTAAAATTTATATGGAACCAGAAAAGACCTTAAATAGTCAGAGGAATGTTAAAAAATAAAGCTGAAGTTGGTGGCATCACAATTCCAGACTTCAAAGCTGCCATCATCAAGACAGTACAGTACTGGCACAAAAACACATAGATCAATGGAACAGAATAGAGAGCCCAGAAGTAGACCCTCAACTCTATGGTCAACTAATCTTTGACAACGCAGGAAAGAATATCCAATGGAAAAAAGACATCCTGTTCAACAAATGGCGTTGGGAAAATTGGATAGCCATATGCAGAAAAATGAAACTGGACCATTTCTATACACTACACATGAAAATAGATTCCAAACTGATGAAGGACCTCAATGTGAGAAAGGAATCCATCAAAATCCTTGAGGAGAACACAGGCAGTAACCTCTTTGACCTTAGCTGCAGCAACTTCTTCCAAGGAACATCACCAAAGGCAAGGGAAGCAAGGGCAAAAATGAACTATTGGGACTTGACCAAGATCAAAATCCTTTGCACAGCAAAGAAAGAGTTAACAAAACCAAAAGACAACTGACAGAATGGGAGAAGATATTTGCAAATGATATATAAGATAAAGGGCTAGTATCCAAAATCTATAAAGAATTATCAAACTCAACACCCAAAGAACACATAATCCAATCAAGAAATAGGCAGAAGACATGAACAGACATTTCTGCAAAGAAGACATCCAGATGGCCAACAGACACATGAAAAAGTGCTCCATATCACTCGGCATCAGGGAAATACAAATCAAAACCACAATGAGTTACCACCTCACACCAGTCAGAGCGACTAAAATTAACAAGTCAAGAAATGACAAATGCTGGCAAGGATGTGGAGAAAGGAGAACCCTTCTACACTGTTGGTGGGAATGCAAGCTGATGCAACTACTCTGGAAAACGGCATGATGATTTCTCAAAAAGTTGAAAATAGAGCTACCCTAGGACCCAGCAATTGCACTACTGGGTATTTACCCTAAAGATACAAATGTAGTGGTCTGAAGTGCCATGCACACCCAGATGTTTATAGCAGCAATGTCCACAATAACCAAACTATGGAAAGAACTTAGATGTCCATCAACAGATGAATGGATAAAGAAGAAGTGGTATATATATACAATGGAATACTATGCAGCCATCAAAAGAAATGAAATCCTGCCATTTGCGATTATGTGGATGGAACTAGAGGGTATTATGCTTAGCAAAATAAGTCAATTGGAGAACAACAACTATCATATGATCTCCCTGATATTAGGAAGTGGAGATGCAATGTGGGGGGCTAGGGGGGTAGGAAATGGATAAATGAAACAAGATGGGATCAGGAGGGAGTCAAACTGTAAGCAACTCTTAATCTCACAAAACAAACAAGATTGCTGGGAGGGAGGGAGGAGAGGGTGGTGGGGTTATGGACACTGGGGAGGGTATGTGCTATGGTGAGTGGTGTGAAGTGTGTAAACCTGGCAATTCACAGACCTGTACCCCTGGGGCTAATAATATATTATGTGTTTATTAAAATTTTTAAAAAAATATACAAAAAGTAAAAAAAAAATAAATAGAATTAAGTAGCTTTTATTCCTCTGAGGTTTAAGAAATGAAACATTGAAACACCCTTATGGTCCATTAAAAAAATTTAAAAAAAACCTCTTACAATAGAAAAGATGTTTCCTTTGGAGAGGAACCATGTCTTATTCATCTTTGTGTCCCCCATAGTTTGGTGGTGATTCTGTTGTTTTATTTGTGATCTGTGAAAATATTAAAGTCATTTTTTTAGAAGATAAACATTTAAAACACAAGGGAAAATTCTGCTACTAGGGTTTAGATAGCTGTTCAAAACGCAGAGAAGCTTATTTAGACACTGTTTTATTAGATAATAATTTTTCTCACACATCCTTCAAAGGGACACTGCCCTCTATGATGCTCAGAGACCTTGAAATAGTCCATCCATCTTGATTCCAATGCTGCTTACTTTTCTCAAACCAAAAAGAAAAGAAAAAAAGAAAAAATACTCTCATTTATTTCCCAACATATCTTGTAAAAGAAAAAAGAAAAGAATTAATGGATGATGTTGATCAATCTCAGGTGAGAGATGGTGGCATAACCCATAACTACACTTTCGGGGAAAAAAGTTGCATATTTAATCAGTTTGTCAAATTCTGATTTCTGTAATGCATTATAACATATTCAAAGTTCTCAGAAGTCTTAAAGAAAATACACTTGATTGTGTTTACTCAGCTTCTGGAATCTGTAAAATTGTTTTTTTAGTAAATTTGGAAAATTTTATAAAATTATTTCTTCAGATAACTTTTCAGGCCTCTTCTTTCAATGCAGAATTCTAATGATATGAATACTAAATACTTTTTACAGTCCTACAAGTCCCTGAGGCTCTGTTCACTTTTTTGACATCTAATTTCCCACTGTTGTTCAAACTGAATAAATTTTATTTATTTTTCTTCAAGTTATCTGATTCTTTCTTCTGTCCCTTCCATTCTCATGTTGAAACCATCCACTGAGTTTTTTATTGTGGTTATTTTAATTTTCAGTTCTAAAATTTCCATTTGACTCTTTCTTATATCTTCCTTTTTATTATTTGGGGGTTTGTTTATTTGTTTGTTTTTGCCTGAGGCTTTCTATATCTTCGCAGAGAGCTCTTATTTTTCAATGTTCCAAGTGTATTTGTTATTGCTTGTTAAAGGGTTTTTTATGATGACTGTTTGGCAATTCTTTTCAGATAACTCTAACAATTCTGTCATCCTGATGTTGGTATTTGTTGACTGTGTTCTACCTTGTTACAAGTTGAGGTGGGAGTTCTGGCTCTTCCTTAGTTCTCCACTGATACCTCCTTAACTGGAAGGGGTAACAATGACTGGCTACTGCTCCCCACAAAGCATTCTCTGACATTACTCTGGGAGAATGACAGTGAGTTGTATGAGGGCAGGAGGAGAGAAGTTAAAGCAATTTGTTATAGACTGGCAGATTTGGAAGTCTAGGGTCTCCACTAGGCCGGTATGTGTGGGGATGGAGCCTTTTTTTTCCCTATAGTAAAAGGTGCAATGAAGAGGTTATTGTGTACTATTGTCTTTCGCATTAAGCCATTCCTTTTCAGTACTTTTTGTTACTGACAGTAGGTTTTTGATGGGACTTTTTTGGTCTGTGTCTGTTGGCATTTCCAGGTTACCAACTGCATATATGAGGAGGAAAAAAACAAAACAAAAGCCCAGGGATCTCACCACTATGCCCGGCCTTGGGTTCTGAGATCCCTAGCCACTAGTCTGCCCTCTGTCCACTTTTTAGACTCTTTATGTTTGGTTTATATATAATTCCAAGAGATTTTTGTTGAAGTTAGCAGAAGGAAAAAGGAAATGTACACCTACTCCATTATTTATATCATTTTTGTGATATGAGAAATTTTGATGCTTAGTGCCCAGATCCACTAATATGCTGGTGATTTCAACATGGTGATATTGGTTTACATTTATTACTGGGGACATTTTTATAAAGATGTGCTTCTCCTTACCTGTTTTTTGGTTGTCCAATGGTATAATTCCAATTATATATATATATATATATATATATATATATATATATATATAAAGGTAAGTGAATGATTCTTTTACTTTAGTTACCAGTTTCTAAGACAATGAATTGATTCTGTCATTCTGAAAGAGACACCAAGTAGATAATTTTCATATCATTATGATTTTATAGATTTAAACATTTTTATGTGTTTCATTGCACTGTGATTCTTATTTTTATTGATGGTTAATAAAATGGTCCAATTTTTAATTGTCCAATTTTTGGCTGGTAGAGCTTTTTCAAGTTGGCTTTTGAGTCCTTTTGACATGACCTTAATAATCTTGATAGATATTTGCTATCTGGTAAGATAAAATGATCGAGGATCACTGCCTTATACATTTCCTGCTGTTGACTTTGAATCTGCCATTATTCCAAGAGAGCCTTTTTTCTTTTATTGGGTAATGTTCTGAAACCAAAATCTGTATGCTCAGATCCTCATTGCTAAGGTTTGGATCATTTTTCTAGGACTTTACACTGGACAAAGTTGTGAAATATGTTTGTGTGTGTGTGTGTGTGTGTGTGTGTGTACTTGGACACACATATTTAAAGACAAAACACAACATAAATTTATACTATTTTTTTCAAATTTATGTCCACACAATTTTTAATATAATGTCTTCTGTTTCACATCTGTAATTTCTTTCTTTTTCAAATTTTTTGAATATATTTGACACACAATGTTACATTAGTTTCAAATGCATAACAGTGATTCAACAAGTTTATCAGAATAGTCTATGATTATTATTTGCTTCATCCAATATTACTCCTTCAATAATTTTGGATAATAATACCTATACTAACATGGGTAATATAATAATTGAAAAAAAAAGGTAAAAAAATATTTCTAGCTATTCCTCTTTATTGTGCATGATTTTTAAAAGACTTTTACTTGTAGCACCTGGGTGGCTCAGTTGATTAAGCATCTGCTTTCAGCTCAGGTCACAATCCTAAGGTCCCTGGATCAAGTCCCATGTTGGACTCTGAACCTGCTTCTCCCTCTCCCTCCACGTGCCACTCCCTCTGCTTATGCTCGTTCTCTCTCTCTGTCAAATAAATAAATAAAACCTTAAAAATTAAAAAAAATACTTGTACTATATTTACATTAGTATAGAAAATATACTTTTTACATTCTCTTTTAGTCCTAATTCAGTCTTCATTCTATAATAGCTGCACATTTAATGTTTAGTAATAGTGTTTGTTAGTTTTTAAGTTTCTCCACTCATTTTCATTGTCTTAAGTTCATTCTCCAATGCAATCTTGGATCATTCATGGAAGTAATAATTCGAGTTTTTTTTTTATATTGGTCTTTGGAATTGAAAACCATTTTTGCAGGATATAAAACTATCATATACTCCATTCTCTGCTGTCATCATTACTACTAAAAAAAAATTATGATAATATTTCATTCCCTAATAAGTCATTCTCTTGGATGTGCCCAGAATATTTTTTATCCTCCTTAGTAATTAATTCTAGTAATTTTAAAAGAATATAGAGATGCCTGGGTGGTTCAATTGGCTAAGCATTTGTATTTGGCTGGAGTCTTGATCTAGGAGTCCTGGGATCAAGCTGCACTTTGGGTTCCCTGCTCAGCAGGGAGTCTGCTTCTCCCTTTGTCTTCCCCACCTTGTGCTCTACCTCACTCTCTTTCTGAAATAAATAAATAAAATCTTTTTTTGTTTTTTTAAGAATAGATACTGGAACTCATCATTCTGAGTTGATGCTTTGAGGCATGTAGTATAGTGTGGTCTTTCAATATCCCAATTTTTTGTTCAGTTTTTATTTGTTCTGTTTCTTTGGTTTGACTTTCTCCTTCAGTGACTCCTATTGGAGTATAATGTATCTTCTTTACCTGTTTCAGTATTTAACACATTCTATAAAACCATTATCCTCTCTTTTTTAATTTCTTTTTTATTTATTAGGTCTTTTCTCTATTTGACTTCAATTACCTGTTTTTTTTAATTTCTTCCAGTTTAGAAAGAAAATTTAATTAATTTTCTTTCATTTGTAATATTTCCTCAAGTCTTATCATCTTAGCTTTATAATTTTAAGCTCTATTTTATGTTGTTCTCTCATATCTTGTACAATTATATTAATGTCTTTTAGCTCATTATAAGTTAATAAGTTATGGTTTTAATCTATTTTTATGAACTGTAAGAATACTTTTTCTGTTCCTTATCATTTACTATCTTATAACTTTGTATGAGGTATATCTTAATAATATTCAATTATTCATTCTTATGTAGAATCATTAGACTTGTTGAAATTTTAGATGGAGACAGTATACAGGGTAATTCATGGCAGCCACTTTAATGTAGCTCTAACATCCTAGAGCTTCCATTTATTGTTGCTGTGTTAAAAAAAAATGGTGGTTTGCCTTCTGGCAACATAGAAAAATAATGAAGTAAGGCTGTTGAAAGCTCCAGAGTATATTGCAAGTTTATAAAAGGTAAAGTAAATTACAAATAGATGAGCCTTTTAAATGCTATAATTTAAACAAATGCCCACTAGGGGGAAAATGTATGAGGAAAATCATTTGCATAAAGGACTATGAGATCTGTATTTATACACTGAGTATACCTTGATGTAGGAAATTGTATCTTATCTAATTTTAAAATGCTTAAATTATAAGTAGAAACCTACTTAAGAATGCCTTAAGAAAGTCCATTTAAACTTATGTCCTAGTGATCCCAGAACATTCTACAAGAAAGGATTATCTTTTCCTTTTCCTCTTTATCAGGATTGCCAAAACAAAACAAAACTAAACTAACAATATAAGCAGAAATAATGGAATGTTTGCATGTGTGTATGTGTGGGTGTGTCATTATTATGTATTTATGATTGCATCCAGTACATGACTATTAACATACAGTAGCCAAAAGTTAGAAACAACTCAAATGTCCATCAGCTGATGAGTGGATAAATAAAATGAGGTTGAGGACTTATGTTAAGGGAGCTAAAATGGTGACATAGTAGCAGGACCCTAGTGACTTGTTCCTACACAAGAACACAGCTAGATAACTATCAAATCATTCTGGATACCCAAGAAATCAACCTGAGGACTGATAGGAAAACTGCATAATTATGAGATAACAAGCCCCAGTGAAGAAGGTAGGAAGTGCAGAGATGTGGTTTAGGTGCAGAGATGTGATCATGGGAGCTGCAGATAGGAGGGAGGCCCAGTCATAGAGAAAGGTAACAGAAAGTGGAACACACAGGGGTTAGCACAAGGAGAACACTTCCCCAAAGCCATTGGCTGGAAAAATAAGGACTGATTTTTGAGAGTTTTTGCAATGAGGGTCTCAAATACCAGTTTTAAAAGTTTGTGGGCTTGGCTGAGGTAGAGAACAGAGGATGCTGCCCTACTCCTGGAAAGAAGGCAGGCAAACAACCATGGGGCAGATGGTACATCTGAGGATTGCCTAAGGTAAACATAGTGAGACCATTCCCTCTTCTTGGAGCACATCTGTGAAAGGTGGCCCTGCTTTACCAGGAAAAAAAAAAAAGACTGTGGGTGCCATTTCTCCCCTCTGCCCCTCAGTATAGGTGCAGAGCCACCTGCTGAAGATGACTAACCCAGACAGTGTTGTTTAACCTGCTTTATTCCAAATTCCACACCCTTGTGCTTTGGCAACACTGCCTTTCTGGGTCAAACCTGCATCATGCCAGAGCAGTGATTCCCCCCATCCCCTGCCCCCCCACACACCCCTCCAAAGACCAGCATGGGTCTCTGCCACACCAAATCCCTAAATTTTAGATCTTTAAAGTCAACCCATTTTTCTGGGATAAAGCTCAAAGTACACTGCACTTCTCCAGTCAGGCAAGTAGTCCAGAGACAGAAAGTGTGAAAATAGTGATCTAAAAAACATCTAAGACACATGAGGAGAAATTATACACTTTTTCAAGAGTGCTTCAATAAAAGCAGAACTCAGACTCCCATCTCTGAGGACAAAGGAGCCAGTTAGTGCCATTTCACTCCCCCAACCCCCGGCATGAATCAGTTTCAGTAAATACTGCAGTGCTACCACTGGATGCCTAACCAGCTTACACCTAGTCCTACCACCCTGTGTCTTCTGGTACTGCTTTTCTCATGTAAGTATGACTAAGGAGTGGTGCAGTGGGCCCTTTCCCCAAAAAAGAAGCGCAAACCCCTGTACACATCACATTTACTGCC
Organism: Mustela putorius furo; assembly: GCF_011764305.1. NCBI lineage: Eukaryota > Metazoa > Chordata > Mammalia > Carnivora > Mustelidae > Mustela > Mustela putorius. Next base: position 35,554 of record NW_025421404.1, on the reverse strand, counting down.
AATAGAGTTCTGTAAGTTTTCAGTTCTAAAGGAAATAGCATCAGGTCTCTGTTAACAGGCAGATCATAGAACACTCAGTTAAAATTCACCATATTCTGACAAAGTTCAAACACTGTCTACTGAAGGCAAGGAGAATCCCTGAAGACCACTGGCCTGAAGGATAGAGCAGCCAAAACACAGGAGCAGAGTACCCACAGCACACACCAAAGATACTTCCTGAAAATCCAGGCCCTGGACATTATATCAACTCATCTTTATAAAACCATTATCCTCAGGAGCAGGAAAAATAAGGCTTTTTTTTTTCCATACAGAAGTCAGAAACCTAGACAAAATGCCAAGCTGGAGGAATTCATCCCAAAAGAAAGAACAAGAAAAGGTAATGGCCAGAGAGCTAATCAAAACAAATATGAGTAACATGCCTGAGGAGAATATAAAGCAAGAATCATAAGGATACTTGGTATTCTTGAAAAAAGGATGGGAGACATCAGAGACACCTTACTGAAAAGATAAAAAAGCTAAAAAACAACCAGTCAGAAATGAAAAATCAAATAACTGAGATTTGAAACTGACTAGAGGTAATAACCTCAAGGATGGAAGAAGCAGAGGAATGAATAAATAATATAGAAGACAGAATTATCAAAAATAATGAAGCTGAAAATAAAAGAAAAAGAATACACAAGATCAAGGTCAAGATCAAGAGAGTACACAGTGAATTCAGTGACTTATTAAATGTAATAACATTCATATCAAAGGAGTACAGAAGAGAGAAAAGGGGACAGAAGGCTTATTTGATGAAATAATAGCTGAAAATGTCCCCACTTTGGGGAAAGAAAGAGACATAAAGATCCAGGAGGGGATAAAAGAAAAGAAAAGAAAAAAAAAAAACTCCCATCAAAATCAACAAAAGCAGGCCAACAACAAAACACATTATAATTAAATTTGCAAACTACAGTAATAAAGCAAAAACCCTAAAAGGAACAAGGAAAAATAAGTTCTTAACTTACAAAGGAAGACCTATAAAGCTACCTGTAGATTTCTCAATAGAAACCTGGCAAACCAGAAGAAATTGACATGTACTACTCTGGCTTTCTTTTGACATCCATTTGCATGATACTTCTTTCTTCATCCCTTCCTTTTCAATTTACAGGTGTCATTAGTTCTAAAATGAGTCTCTTGGGGCACCTGGATGGTTCAGTCAGTTAAACCTCTGCCTCTTGATTTCAGTTCAAGTCATAATCTTGGGGTTATGAGATTAATCCTTGTGTCAGGCTCCATGCTTGGCCTGGAGTCAGCTTAAGATCTCCCTCTCCCTCTCCCTCTGCCCCTCGCTTCACTCTCATGCTCTCATTCTCTCTTTCTCTCAGAGTTTAAAAAATTAATTAAATTAAATTAAATTTTAAAAAGTCTCTTGTAGGCAACATATAGCTGGAACTTTTTAAAAAATCCATTCTGGCACCTTGTGTCTTTGAGTTGGGTGTTTTCCATTTACATTCAGACTAATTATTGATAGATATTTATTATTTAGTGTATTTATGTATTTAGTGACATTTTATTACTTATTTCTGGAGATTTTCTCTGTTCCTTTTTAGTTTTTGTTACTTTTGGTCTTTCCCACTTGAAGTGTCCCCTTTAATATTTCCTTCTTTTTTTAATTTTAGATCGTATTTATTTACTTATTTATTTATTAGAGAGAGAGCACAAGCAATTAAATTAAATTAATTAATTAAATTGACTGGGGTGAATAGGAAATTTCTGCAAACAAGAATACTCTATCTAGCATGGTATCATTCAAAATAAGAAGAAAGATAGTCTTCTAAACAGAAACTAACAGAGATTGTGACAAATATTAGAACTGTAAGAAATATTAAAGTGCGGGCACCTGGGTGGATCAGTTGGTTAAGTGTCTGCCTTTAGCTCATGTCATGATCCCAGGGTCCTGGGATCAAGTCCTTCATTAGGTTCCCTGCTCAGCAGCTCCCTTTGCCTCTCCCCTTGCTTATGCACTCTCTCTCTCTCTCTCTCTTTCTCTCTCTGATAAATAAATAAGTAAATACATATGACCTAAAAAAAAGAGAAAGAAATATTAAAGGGGACACTTCAAGTGGGAAAGAAAGACCAAAAGCAATAAAAACGAAAAAGGAACAGAGAAAATCTCCAGAAACAAGTAATAAAATGTCACTAAATACATAAATATACTAAATAATAAATATTTATCAATAATTACTCTGAATGTAAATGGACTTAACACCCAACTCAAAGACACAGGGTGTCAGAATGGATTTTTTTAAAAGTTCCAGCTATATGTTGCCTACAAGAGACTTTTTAAAATTTAATTTAATTTAATTAATTTTTTAAACTCTGAGAGAAAGAGAGAATGAGAGCATGAGAGTGAAGCGAGGGGCAGAGGGAGAGGGAGAGGGAGATCTTAAGCTGACTCCAGGCCAAGCATGGAGCCTGACACAAGGATTAATCTCATAACCCCAAGATTATGACTTGAACTGAAATCAAGAGGCAGAGGTTTAACTGACTGAACCATCCAGGTGCCCCAAGAGACTCATTTTAGAACTAATGACACCCGTAAATTTAAAAGGAAGGGATGAAGAAAGAAGTATCATGCAAATGGATGTCAAAAGAAAGCCTGAGTAGCAAAATTTATAAGAAAAAAAGCTAGATTTTAGGGGCACATGGGTGGCTCAATCATTAAGCATCTGCCCAGTCATGATCCCTGGATCCTGAGATTAAGCTCTGCATCAGGCTCCCTTTTCAGTGGGGAACCTGCTTCTCCCTCTCCTACTTCCCTTGCTTATGTCCTTCTTTTAGCTGTCTCTCTCTCTCTCTCTGTCAAACAAATAATTAAAATCTTTAAAAAAGAAAAAAATATATTTTAAATAAAAGACTGGAGCAAGTGATGAAGAAGGGCACTGTATCATAACAAAGGAGATTTTCCAACAAGAACATCAATTATAAATAGTTATGCTCCCTAATAAGGAGCAACAAAATACATAAAACAATTCATAACAAACATAAAGGAACTAATTGGTAATAATACAGTAAAGTAAGGGATGTTAACTTCCCTCTTCCATCAATGGACAGATCACTTAGGCAGAAAATATGCAATGAGACAATGGCTCCGAATGACACATTAAACAAGATGGACTTACCTGATATATTCAAAACATTCTATCTTAAAGAAGCAAAACACACATTCTTTTCAAGTACTTATGGCACATTTGCCAGAATAGATCACATATGAGGTTAAAAATTCCCAATAAGCGCAAAAGGATTGAAATTGTATGTCCATCTTTTGGACCACAGCACTATGAAATTTGAAATCAGCCACAAGAAAAAAATTTGGAAAGACTAAAAACACATGAAAGTTAAATAACATGCTACTAAAGAATGAATTGGTCAACCAGGAAATTAAAGAAGGAATTAAAATATACATGGAAACAATGAAAGACAATGATCCAAAACCTTTGGGATGAGGAAAAGAAAAGGTCATAATGGGGAAGTATATTGCAATACAGGCCTACCTCAAGAAGCAAGAAAATCTCAAATAAACAACCTAACATTACACCTAAAGGAGCTAGGAAGATAAAACAAACAAACAAACAAAAACAAAAACAAAAGCAAAATACCTAAAGGCAGTGGAAGAAGAGAAATAATAAAGATTAGAGCAGATAACATAGACACAAAAAAACAAAAACAGTAGAACTGATCAATGAAACCATGAGCCATTTTTTAATGTAATAAAATTGATAAAACCTCAGCCAGACTTATCAAAAAAGAAGAGAAAATGACTCCAATAAATCAAATCACAAATGAAAGAAGAGAAATAACAACAAACACCACAGAAATATAAACAATATAAGATAATATTATGAAAATATATAGAACAATAAATCAGACAACCTGGAAAAAATGGACAATTTCCTAGAAACATATAAACAACTAAAACTAAAACAGGAAGAAATAGAAAATATGAACAGGCAGAAAACCAACATAGATATTGAATCGGTATTGAAAAATATGCGCCCCCCCAAAAAAAATTGGGGGTTTGATGGCTTAATAGGGGAGTTTCACTAAATATTGAAAAAGAAAGCTAAATCTATCCTGAAACTATTCCAAAACATAGGAAAGAAAGGAAAACATCCAAAGTCATTCTAGGAGGCCAACATTATGCTGATTCCAAAATCAGACAAAGCCAGACTCCACTACAAGGCAATATTCCTGATGAACATGAATGCAAAAATTCTCAGCAAAATAACTAGCAAATAATATCCAACAGTATATTAAAAGAATCATTCACCTCAATCAAGTGGGATTTTTTCCTGAAGTGCAAACGTGGTTCAATATCCACAAATCAAGCACCATGCTACACCACATTAGTAAAATTAAGAACCTTATGATCCTCTCCATGGATACAGAAGAAGCATTTGACAAAGTAAAACATCCACTCATGTTAAAAATTCTCAAAACAGTACGGAAAGTGAGAACATATGTTAAGATAATAAAAGCCATATTAGGAAAGCCAGCAATGAATATCATCCTCAAGGAGGAAAAACTGAGAACTTTTCCTCTGCAGTTAGGAACCAAATAGTGATGTCCACTTTCACCACTGTTATTTAACCTAGCACCGGAAGTCCTAATCTCAGCAAACAGCAAAAAGAATAAAAGGCATCCAGATCAGCAGCGAAGAAGTTAATATTTCACTCTTTCCAATGACATGATACTGTATGCAGAAAACCATTTAGAAGACTCCACCAAAAAATTGCTAGAACTGATACATGAGTTCAGTAAAGTCACATAATACAAATCAGCATGCAGAAATGTGTTGTGTTTCTATACACCAATAATGAAGCAGCAGAAAGAGAAATCAAAGAATCATCCCATTTACAATTGCACAAAAAATCATAAGATACCTAGAAATAAACCTATCTAAAGGGTAAAATGTTTGTACCTTGCAGGTGGTGGGCATTAGGGAGGACACGGATTGCATGGAGCACTGGGTGTGGCGCAAAAATAAGGAATACTGTTATGCTGAAAATAAATAAAAATAAATTTAAAAAAATAAACTGAAATCTATGTTTTGTGTTCATATAAAAAAAAAGTTTGTACCCTGAAAATTATAAAACACTGATGAAAAAATGTAGATGACATAAAGAAATGGAAAAACATTCCATGCCTATGGATTGGAATACCAAATATTGTTAAAATGTCTATATTCCTTAAAACAATATACATGGTTAATGTATTTCCTAATCAGATACCAGCAACATTTTTCACAGAGCTATAAAAAACAGCCCTAAAATTTATGTGGAACCACAAAAGCCCCAAATAGCCAAAGCAATCTTGAAAGAGAAAAGCAAATCTGGAGACATCAAAATTCTGGACTTCAAGTTATATGATAAAGTTGTAGTGATTAGACACTATGGTACTGCCACAAAAACAGGCACTTAGATCAATATAACAGAATGGAAATCCCAGAAATGAACCCACAAGATAATGGTCAATTAGTCTCGACAAAGCAGGAAAGAATATACAGTGGGAGGAAAAAAAAGGAGTTTCTACAACAAACTGTATTGGGAAAACTGGACAGCAACATGCAGAAGAATGAAATTGGACCACTTTCTTACACCATATAAAGAAATAAATCTGAAATGGATAAAGACCTAAATATGAGACAGGAAACTATCAAAATCCTAGAACAGAAGACAGGCGCAATCTCTTTGACCTTGGCTGCAGCAATTTCTTTCCAGGCACATCTCCTGAGTCAAGGGAAGCAAAGGCAAAAATGAACTATTGGGACTTAATCAAGATAAATAGTTTTTGCACATCAAAGGAAGCAATCAACAAAATGAAAGGGCAATTTTTGGAATGGGAAAAAGATATTTGCAAATGACATATTTGATAAGGGTTAGTATCCAAAACATGTATAGAATTTGTAAAACTCAATACCCCAAATATATATAATCCAATTAAAAAGTGAACAGAAGACATGGATAAGCATTTTTCAGTGAAGACATGCAGATGGCTAATCGACGTGAAAAGGTGCTCAACATCACGGATCATCAAGGAAATAAAATTCAAAACTGGAATGTGTTATCACCCCACACCTCACACCTGTCAGAATGGCTAAAATTAACAACACAGGAAACCATAGGTATTGGCAAGGATGTAGAGAAAGGGGAACCCTCTTTCACTGTTAGGTGGGAATGCAAATCAACAGCCAATCTGGGAAACAGTATGGAGGCTCTTCAAAAAAAGTGAAAAATAGGGACGCCTGGGTGGCTCAGTTGGTTAAGCCGCTGCCTTCGGCTCAGGTCATAATCCCAGCATCCTGGGATCGAGTCCCATATCGGGCTCCTTGCTCTGCAGGGAGCCTGCTTCTTCCTCTGCCTCTGCCTGCCACTCTGTCTGCCTGTGCCTGCTCTCTCTCTCTCTCTCTGACAAATAAATAAATGAAATCTAAAAAAAAAAAAAAGACTGCCCTATGATCGAGCAATTACACTACTAGGTATTTACCCAAAGGTTACAATAATACTGTTTCAAAGTGATGCACACACCCTGAAGTTTATAGCAGGATATATCAACAGTAACCAAATTGTAGAAAAAACCCACATGTCCAATGACTGATGAATGGCATATATATACCCCCACTTATTTATATCCCACCTCTTTAATATTTCTGTGTGTGTGTGTGTGCATTCATCAGCCTTAAAAATAATGATATCAGGGCACCTCGGTGCCTCAGTCATTTAAGCAGCTGCTTTTGGCTCATGTCATGATTTCAGGATCCAGGGTTCAAGCCCCTGCTCAGCAGGGGATCTGCTTCTCCTTCTTCCTCTGCTTCCGCCGCCCTCCATGCTCATTCTCTCTTGCACACACTCTCTCTTTCTAATAAATAAATAAAATATTTTTTAAAAAGGAATGAAATCTTGACATTTGAAACTATATGCAGGGACCTACAGAGTGTTACACTAAATGGTATGTCTTTCAGAGAAAGACAAATACCATGTGATTTCACTCATATGTGGAATTTAAGAAACAAACAAACAAAAAAAAACAAGCACAAAAAGAGAGAGAGAAATCAAGAAAATACTTAACTATAGAGAACATACCATAAAGGAGATGGAGGAGATGGTTTAAATAGGTGGTGGTATTAAGGAATGCAGTTGTGATGGGCACTGTGCTCTGTATGGAAGTGTTGAATCACTCACTGTATTTTACATTGAAAATAATATTACAATGTATGCTAACTAATTGGAATTTTAATAAAAACCTAAAAATATATTAGTTAATAGAACAAGTAAATAGATGTTAATATCTAAAAATCTTATATGGAATTATAATTAATGTTGCTCATCACAAGTAAGACATTATTATAAAAGTGATGTTTCTGGTTTTTAATCAAGTTTGCCAGAATGGACAGAATCTAAAATGCCAGTACCTTCATAGCAGTTACCTTAAAATGCAATTTCAAGTTAAATATTGCTAAAATGGTGTAAGCAACAGAAGCCTCCTTTTGATTAATGAATGTAGTCTCTGAAGATTACTTGAAAATGCATTTGTTAGGATATATATATTATGGTAGGTTCATAAAGTTTAGATGAATTTGGAGTTTTTGGGTGACACAGTCTGTTAAGCATCCCAACTTTTGGTTTTTAGAGCCTGATATTATGGTCCTGAGATGGAGCCCCATATAGGGTCCTGCATTTAGCACAGAGTCTGCTTAAGACTCCCTCATCCTCTGCCCCTCCTTCTGCTAAAGTAAATAGGTAAATTAAAACAACTAACTTTATTAATGTATATCCATGCCTCATATAATATCTAACTGTGTTGTATGTTCAGAGGCATGCACTACATATGCATATATATATGCACACACAGAGACAGATGTGCACATGTACAAAGAGAATTTTATTTTCTACATTGTTGGAAATGACATGGAAAACCTTAAAGCCTGCCTTCCAGTTCCATTATGCCTCATTTCATAATCTTATATGTGCAAGAAATATCTTATATGTTACTTGCATATTACATATGTGTATATATGTATCCCAATGATAATTTCATTGCCATAGCAACATGATAACTATTTGTATGGACCAATCAGATTTAGCTTTCTTATATCACTGTAATATGATTACCAAGAAGCTTATTTATCTGTATAAGAAAACTCCTAATCAGTATCTAAATGTTCTCATACTAGAAAAATTTTCATTTACTAGCTGCACAGAAGCCAAATAATACAGAGCATAGGGGGACAAAACAATTTTCACTGATTGCTTCTTAGGTGAAGGATAGGAAACATGCAGAGTAATTTAAACAGCCAAAGGGACTGTGTTTGTCATGGTCAAGAAAGACAGAACCATGTATCATAAATTGGGTTTATCAGATCCTGTGTAAGGTATAGCAAGTGAAGCATGAAAGTAATACCATATCACTACTCTTCCATTCATTCATGAATTTTACATCTATCAATTATGCTTAGTGGTTAGTCCATGCATGAAGAAAGCATTATAAAATCTATATAATCATACAGCTTCAAAAATAAAGTTAACTATCTGACTCACTTATATAAACCAAACTATAATATTCCTGAGGGAACTGATTTAACATTCAATGTTTCAGCCAGAATATAAGGTCTAAGTTATTGTATGAATGTGCATATGACCATTTCAATGTCATTGAACTGCAAAGAAATCAACTTCCTCATATATTTTGCCATCTGAATTATGTATAATTAATATTTAAATTTTTTTGCTTTAAAAACATAGACTTTCACCATTAACTTTAATTTTTCTCTTACAATTTGTCATTAATGAGTTCTAACTGTGCTGTCTCTTTTACATTGAATTCCTTGATAGTTCTTCTACCAGCCTTCTCAGTATCTAGCTTTTCCCCTTCCAATCTAAATATAGAGTTTCTAATTATTGTTATTTACTTATGTCACAATATCTAACATAATGCTCCCTTCACAGTCAGTGCCATCAAAATCTCATTAACTAATTAAGAAAAATAAAAGTAAATTTAAAATTTATTTCAAGATCATAGTTCTATGCAACTAACGAATCATTGAATACTACATCAAAAACTAAGGCTGTACTATATGTTGGCTAATTGCATTTAAATAAAAAAATAAAGATTATACAGTGAGGGAAGTCTGAAAATTGCCTAAAACTTCTTTAAGACTATCTGTGAGTTCCATTACACACCTCATATTCAGTACAATACTGTCAACAAGGATTAAGGCAGACTTAAAAATTTGGTCTTCATTTTTAAGCTTCATACTTGTGACTCTAAGTCAGACTTAGATTTTATTAAACAAACATTTCTGACCACCTTCACTATTTCTATCCTGAATATATAGAAGCATTATTATCTCTTACCTGAATAAGTTCAATAGTTTATAATTGTCTCATTACTTTCCACTTGCTTTCTGATACATATTCTCAACATAGAATCCAGAGAGAGACTGTTAAGAAGGAAGATATCTAATTTCTCTGTTCAAATCTCCAGTAGCTCACCTTCTCATTTAGAGTAAAATATAAAGTCCTTAGAAATAGTCTACAGAACTCTATAAAATATTCCCTCAGGTTATTTTCCTTCACTCAAACTAGCCTCTATTATTCTCTATGAATTACCATGTATGAATTCCTTTCACATTTCTTTTTAAAAATACCATGAAAGTGAAATAGTCATGATTTCTTTCTACTTATCATCCTCTGAATAATTTCCCTAGGACTCAAAAGATGTAAACATTGGCACGAAGGAGGCCCAAAACACAGAAACAGCAACAAGATGCCTTTGCTTTTCTTCTGAGATTTTTTGCTTAAACTACAAATTGTGCAAGGTTGGAAAGAAGACTAAATGAGCGATTGTGAGCAACCTACATACAACTTTGATTTTGACATTTTCTTGTACTTTTTGGAATATCCGAGGTTACCATTGTAAATTAATGCTTCAGTGCTTGAAAGAGTTAATGTAACTTCTAGAAGTGCTTATTACACTCCCTGAGTGTAGTCTATGCATTAGGAGACTCTGGCTTATTTTGTTGGTAAAATGCACATCTGCCACAGAGCAGGATAAGGATAAGAGCTGATTAAAGGGAGTTTCAGTGACTCTGTTCCTTAGGAAAGTACTATCAGAGCAAGTTTACTGATTACAAAGTGCTTAGAGATTATATTCAAAGTCCAACGTGCAAATAATCATCCCTTCCCACAGTATTTTATATGCTCAAATTCTTCCCCCATTACTTACAGCTGCCTTTTCTTTGCAGTTCGCTCAGTCCACTCATCTCCGCTTCACTTTGGCAATCTAGTTGGGTAGTTAATATCTAATATATGTGACATTGCTAGAAAATGGAGGAGATCAGGATTTTATAATGGATATGATATTGTGAGGTTGCTGCTGTCATTCAGAATCTTTTGTCATAATTTGTTCAAATCCACCATATTTGAGGGATTGCCATATATACTTCCTTTAAGTTACTGATTCAACTACAGGTAAGTTACTCTTTATACTTACTGTAGCTAAGTAAAATATACTATTTTAAGAATATTCCTGAAGAAGATTTTAAGAATCTTCTTTGCAAAGAGAGAAGAGAGAGTACATTTCAAAACTGTTACTGCTTGAAGTTAGGGGACAAGATGGCAGAGGAATAGGGGACCCTATTTCAACTCGTCCGCTGAATTGAGCAGGATATCTACCAGAGCACTCTGAACACCCATGAAATCAGCCTGAGATGTAAGATTATACATTAGTGGATCTCTGTGGTGGCAGAGGATCATCAATGGAGAAGTACAAAGGAGTTGGGAATTCATGGACAGATATCAGAGGACGAAGTTGTTATTGCTTTTAGGTAGCATTAAGTATTTTGGAGAATCAAGAGCTAACAGATACATGAAAAATTGTTCACCATCATTAACCATCAGGGAAATTAAAACCAAAACCACACTGAGATACAACATTATACCAGTTAGAATGGCAAAAATTAACAAGACAGGAAACAACAAATGTTGGAGAGGTTGTGGAGAAAGGGGAACCCTCTTACACTGTTGGTGGGAATGCAAGTTGGTGCAGCTTTTTTGGAAAACATTGTGGAGATTCCTCAAAAACTTGAAAATAGAGCTATCCTATGACCCTGCAATTGCACTACTGAGTATTTACCTCAAAGGTATAGATGTTGTGAAAAAAGGGCCATATGTACCCCCAATGTTCATAACAGCAATGACCACAATCACCAAACTGTGGAAAAAGCCAAGATGCCCTCCAACAGATGAATGGATAAAGAAGATGTGGTCCATATATACAATGGAATATTACCCAGCCATCAGAAAGGATGAATACCCAACTTGTATCAACATGACTGAGACTGGAAGAGATTATGCTAAGTGAAATAAGTCAAGCAGAGAAAATCAATTATCATATGGGTTCACTTACTTGTGAAACATAAGGAATAATATGAAGGACATTAGGAGAAGGAAAGGAAAAGTGAATTGGGGGAAATCGGAGGGGGAGATGAACCATGAGAGACTGTGGACTCTGAGAATCAAACTGAGGGTTTTAGAGGGGAGGGGATGGGGGTATGGGGAGCCTGGTGGTAGGTATTAAGGAGGGTATGTATTGCATGGAAAATTGGGTATGGTACATAAACAATGAATTTTGGAACACTGAAAAAATTTAAAAAAAAATCAAGGGAAGACTTTATGTTTTAAAAAATGTTCCTAATGAAGATTTAATTCAATATATTTTTCACAATAAAATCTTATTTTGTCATCTATTAACATAAAAAGAAATCTTAATTGATTTGTTCGTCCATCTCACACTGGGGTTCTTGATTGATATTGAAAAATCATGCCAATAAGATATAAATATATAAAATAGCTTTTAACCTTTAAGTATTTTGAAATTGTAACGGAGATGTCACATGTTTTTACAATATTTTCCAGTGGGGTAAAGATTTTACCAAGGACTAAAGCATTTTGAAAATGACATAAACTGTGTTGCCTGGGTGACTCAGCCACTTAAGAATTCAACTTTGATTTCAGCTCAGGTCATGAGATAGAGCCCCACAATGGGCTCCATACTCAGTGCAGAGTCTGCATAAGTTTCTGTCTCCCTGGTCCCTTCTGTCTCCCACTCCCACTTGCTCTCTCTAAAAACAACAAAAGAAAATGACACAGGGTGCCTGGGTGGCTCAGTGGGTTAAAGCCTCCAGCTCAGATCATGATCCTAGGGTCCTGGGAATGAACCCCCCATAGGGCTCTCTGCTCAGTGCAGAGCCTTCTTCTCCCTCTCTCTTTTGGCTGGCCTCTCTGCCTACTTGTGATCTCTGTCTGTCAAATAAACAAACAAACAAACAAACAAATAAATAAATAAAAATTTTAAAGATAAAAAAGATTAAATGGCAAACATTTCCTTTCTCAATTGTTTCAGAATTTTGCCATTAAGGCAGAACTATGCTTCAGTATTTTGGATGTTTTAGGAGTTATTGCTAATGTTACTGGTCATTTGAGAAAATGACACTTAGAAAACTAGACCTGTTCATATAGTAGACTTCAATTTATAAAACTTAAGTAAAGTTATGTTCTAATACAACTACCTTATTAGTATTCTTCTATGAGAAGAGCATTTTTCTCTTTTAGTCTTGATATTTTGCCTTATAATAATCCAGGGAAAATCATAACAATGTAATTTGGTTATACAAACATGCAAGGTTTTGAAATCACAGTCCAAGACATCTGCTTCTTTCTAAATTTTCAAATTAAACCCAGGCAATGTAAGGTGATATAATTTGGTATTTATATTGATAAAGTAGTAAATAATTCTAGGTTCCATTTCTTGAACTTCTATTAATTTTAAAATACCATTTGTTTATTTTACAGTTGCAAAAGGATAAATGAGTACCACATAAATAACCAGTATTAGTTAAAAGACTCTTCACTTATTTTGACTTTAAAGTGGTTATTAATATATCATTTTAATAAATGTGATGAAATTCTAAAGCAAACAGTTTTTAAATAGCATTTATTTTAATTAAAATATTAAGTGATATGAACATGAATACAGATATTTCCCATGTAATTCCTGACAATTTAATGTTTAAAATTAAGAAACACTGTAAATAGCCTATAATATCTTAAAGTATTAAATTAAAATATACTGTGCAGGGTACTATCTTTTTCTTCACTGAACAATCATAAATTTTGCCTTGAATAAATTATCAACTAGACATATTTACTTTTATTAAATACATGCATGAGTGAGAAATTAATTTTTTATTAAAAGGATACATCTAAAGATTTCTGTATATGAAATATCATATGATTCAGATTTAAACACACAAATCTATTATTTTTGAGTATCAAAGACTTTGACAAATACTCCAGTTTATTACTTTTTTCTAATGACACCTACCATGGACTTTTATAGTGACATACATTTATCAATTTTCTATAATTGAACTGCATTTTGTTATTGAGTGACCATTTCCACATTGAGATAACTCTTTGAAGAAAGACTGTGATTCAGGAAGCTATAAAATTGTTGCTCATTTCTTAAAAGATTTTATTTATTTATTTGACAGAGAGAGAGAACACAAGCGAGGATTAGGAGCAGCAGGCAGAGGGAGGAGAAGCAGGCTCCCCACTGAGCATGGTACCTGACATGGAACTTGATCCCAGAACTCCAGGATCATCTGAGCCAAATGTAGATGCTTATCCAACTGAGTCACATAGGCACCCTGTTGCTCATTTTTTGAGAACACATTTCAGTAATTTTTAATTTATTATGTATAGGAGACCTATATGTAATTATGTATTCTTCATATATTAGACATTTTTATATTACTATTGAAGAAAATACCCTTTCTTTTGAAAATAATGATAATTGCATATTAATATATATGCAGTTAAAAAGTAAGGGAGTTCAGTATTTTTCAGAAATTAACTATTGCATCTTTGGTATATTGGCATGTAAGAATAAAAACATTTAAATATAGACATTTTTAACATGTTATATTTCTATTGGCTTAATCCCAGTGAATTTTCATTGCAATTTCTGCAATTCGTGTTTATTGCTCTATGTTTTATTCTCTGCCAGTGCAAATAAATACTGGTTGGGGGTCTAAATTGTTGAATTTATGTACAGCTGAGGGCCTAAAACTTCTTGGAAGATCATCAGGGTTGTTATTCCATAAAGGCCATAATTTCTAAAACATTTCAAAGCTTATGCTTAGGAATAAATATTTTTTAACCAAAACAGATATACTCCTATTCTCTTAGTCCTGCATGAGAGTACTAAATGAACTTTCCCTTTCAAGCTTGCATGAGCCATTGGTCCCTAGTGATGAGGCTAAAACCTGGAGCTAAAAGAAAATTAATATATGCAGAAAGATAACACTTCACTTGCTGTAACTTCAAAGCAAGTGGTCCTTGTATGAAAAAGAGAAGGAACAGAAATTCTATTTCACAGAAATAGAATATTGTCAATATATCAGTCAAAATGACATATCATCTCCACAAAAGTTTAATCATATATGTGTGTGTATGTGTGTGTCTGTGTATACATATATCTCCTAATATAAAATTTTAATTTACCTTTTAATTATTTTAGCTTTATTGACAAACCCATTATCATAAGCATTACTTTCTTGCATTTAGTTTCCTGAATATGTCTTACCAGCCCTTTTTGACTTGTCAGGTTTCTGTGGACAGGTCTGATGTTATTCTGATGGGCTTTCCTCTGTATGTAAGGAATCTTTTCCCCCATGTGCCCTTGAGACATCTCTGAATTTATGATTCATGAATTTCACAATCATGTGACTGGAGGACTTTCTACTCTTATTAATCTTGGGGGGTGTCCTCTCTGCCTCTAGGATATGAACATTTTTTCCATTCCTCAGATTAAGGAAATTCTCATCCAGCATTTGTTTAACTATATAGTCTAGTCCTCTCTGTCTCTCCATCCCCTCAGGAATCACAATAATTCTGACATTGGAATAGTTCATGACATCATTTATTTCCCTAATTCTGTTGTCATGGCTTCTAATCTGTTTGTTCCATACCTCCTCCTGATCCTTCTTTTTCCATCAATTTTTCTTCTAGATCACTAATTCAACCTTCTGCCTCATTTACCCTAGTTGTTACAGTATTTGGATTAGGTTGGATATCATTGATAGCATTTTTAAGTTCTGCCAGATCAGCTCTCAATTCTGCCCTTATATATTCTATGTTTTCCTAATGGTCTTCTCCAACCCAGGCATTGACTGGATAACTGTTACCCTGAATTCTATTGCTGACATATTGTTTATGTCCATATCCAGTAGTTCTGCGGTAGATGTCACAGTCTCAGAATTTTTCCTCTGTTGGGTGTTCCTCTTTCTAGTCGTTTTGGTGAGAGGTGGTTGAGGGGATGTATAGCTGAAAATATCAACCACAATCCAGGCAAGTGGCACTCTGGAAGGTTTTGGAGCAATCAGAAGTCACCAGCAAAAAGAAAGAAACAAAAAAAAGAAAAGAAAAAACCCAGCCAAAAGGAGCCTCACAAGTAAGATTTATAAAGAACAAAAACAAAAACCAACAGCCAAAAAGACTGACAAAATAAAAAGAAAAAGAAAAAGAAAGAAAGACAGAAAAACCCAGCCAAAATAAATGCTAAGAATAATATTTATAAAGTACAAAAACAAGAACAAGCACAGAGAAACACTGACAAAAAAATAAGATGAAGGTGGTTATAAACCCTCAATGTAGGCGAGGAAAGTTATTTCAGTTCTTCCTGGGTGCATCTTGTTATCTTTGTTAAGGGACTTAACTTTCCAGAGATACAGGAAATTAAATTAAAACTGGTGTATATATATATAGGGGTAGTATTGAATAGGAAAAAAGGACTACTTTGAAGCTTATCTCTCTATTTTTTAAAAAAGAAAAGAAACACCAGTATATCTATGACAAATTTCAAGTTAAAATTTTATTATGGAATATGAAGTATTAAACATCTAGCTGAAATGGTAAGTACAGAGAAAAATAAAAGAACAAGAATTATGAGTATGAATTTAAAAAAGGACAAAACTTTATCTATGAAATATACAGTTTTTGTGATAATACCTGGAGCTAAATATATTGCTTTCCCCTGATGGTGGGGTTTTACAGTTTTATTGTGACCCTGTGGTTGTCCTTTTGCTGTTTTGGCTTGTCTTCTGGAGGAGGGTACTGCATTGTTTTCCAGTCAGTCTTGTATGGGCTGAGTCACCCTGCCCCCTATCGAGGGGCTGGGCTCCATGGAAAGTGGTTTTTAGGCTTTTGTTCTCTGGAGTTTTTTTGTTCTTTGGTGGCTTTTTGAGCCTTTTTGGAAGGTCAGAACAAAGTAAACTCTTTACACCCAGCCCTCTGCCCCAGAGAGTAGCCTCAGTCTGCTCCCCTCTGAATGATCCAGAACACACAATCTCCCCCACTGCAAACTCCATTGAACACCACAACCTCCCAAAGGCAGGCATATCCCCAGCCATTGTCTCAGTGGACACCCAAGGCCCCTGCTTGTCTCCGTACCCCATGCCACTAAAACCACTAGTGATGCTGATCCAGGTGAGCCCCACCCCGGTGGCTGCTGTTCCCAGGACTACTGTCTTGAGCCCATGCCCATGCTGGGTGCGCTCAGTCCTGGAGGTGGTACAAGAAGTGGATGGCTGTGGACCCAGGGACTGGCAAACTGCAGCCCTTGCTGGACTCTACCAGGAGTGGGCGATCACTGGCTGTGGAAGCCCTGGGACTGTGGGCTTGGGTGTGTGTCTCTAGCCACCCAATCCAACCAATTACTCCTTAAGTACCTTTATTCTTTCTGAGTGTTGTTAACCAGTTTCCAAGCTAATTTTGGTCCTAGCACAGGGCACTTTCATATTGGGGTATTACTTTCCAAAGAGTCACTTCTGGTGGCTTTCTCCCCCTTCTGTTTATCCTCCAATATCAGTCCAAGCCCTCCCACTCCTCTGTACCTCTCTATTGATGATCTTCTGCCACCATAGAGATCCAGAAGTATAAAATCTTACATCTCAGACTGATTTCTTGAGTGTTCAGAGGGTTCTGGTAGATACTGAGCCCAATTCAGGAGACAGTTGAAATAGGGTCTCCTACTCCTCTGCCATTTGTCCCTCCCCAGGTGAAAGACAATCTATGACCTCAATCTTCAAAGGGTAAATAAATATAAAAGAAGCAGTTCTTTATTGAAAAACCAAATCTAATTAGAATTTTACCACAACATTATTCTCTTGCCTGAAATATGCATAATGGTACCATTGCAGAAACAAATTTTGAAATCATTTAGCTGGTTGATGTTCTCTCAGTCTGCTTGTAACTAGTTTCAGAATGGCCTCTATAAGAAGTCTCTAGATCATAATTCTGTTTCCTTTGTATTTAACATGCTTATTATATTTGCAAAATTGTTAGAAATTCCTCCACAAAGAAAAGGAATAAAGAGAATCAACAAACATCACATTAAATGGTGGTATAATGAGAATAAAGGCCAAGAGGTACTCTTGAGCTCTTAATGATTATATTTAAGAAAATTATAATCTCAAAATACTTCCCTTCATTCACCTTATGCTATAACCTGTTGGGCAGCCTATGGTTTCTGCAATGTGAAGAACTGTGTCCTGCATCCCTGTTGGGGAGAAAGTTTATTCTCACCTGAAATTCTTTCCCTTTCTCTCCAGTCCTCATTCCTGCATATGGACCTGTGCAATTTTTCTTTAATGTTAAATCTACTTTCTGTACCAAACATTCTCCTTTAATTTTCCTGACCCAGATGAATATTCCTTCTTATCTACCTCTTATCCTATCCTCTTATCTTATCTTTTCCTCTTATCTACCACAGCATGTTATTGTTATTCAGTCCGTCATAATCCAGCAATTTTTATATATTAGACTATAAACTCTTTGTGAGCAGGAACCACATAATGTATTATTGTCACATCTACTTAAACTCTAAATACTGTTTTCCTCAGTCCTCAGTGCTATAAGTCACCACCTACTTTTCCTCTATGATCTCTCTCTTAGTGTCATCATTTCTTCCGATGTTAAATGATGTCTATATATTGATAAATCTTCTTAATCTCTAAATATGTATCTCTAGCTGCTTACTCTATATCTACACTGGATAAGTCAAAGGTATCTTAAATTTTAGCTACCTTTTTGTGCACCAAACCTAGTTCTTTCTTTGTCTTCCTTATCTCAATAAATAGTATGAACATCAGCTCAGTTTATCTCTTTATTTCCCTTGCCTGACCTCCAATCAGCCCAACAAAAAACCCTATTGATTATGCCTCAAAACTCTTACACATCAACCTCTTACCATTTGCAGTGTTTCCACATTAAGGCATCCACTACACACTATATTGTACTAGTCTCCTAGACAGTATCCCCAACTACCATTCTCGTATCTTTTCTTTTCAAGGTAACTAAAGTGATGTTGAAAAATATAAATTAGATTATTATGATTTTCCAGTGCAAAATCTTTACCATAAGCTACACTACCCTACACAATTTGACACTTGTCTATGTCATTAACCTTTTTTCATTCCTTTTTCCTTCTTGCTTAGTATATATTTCAGGCATACTGGCCACCTTTTTAAATTAAATAACACAATCTCTGTTCTGCTTTCTGCCTAAGACACTGAGACATCCTCCATTCCTCTGATACTTCAACGTTCAGCACCCTCAGAGATGCCATCCATAGCACAACAATCTATTAAAAAGATTTGGTATTGGGGCGCCTGCGTGGCTCAGTGGGTTAAAGCCTCTGCCTTCGGGTATGGCCATGATCCCGGGGTCCTGGGATCCATCCCCGCATTGGGCTCTCTGCTCAGCAGGAACCCTGCTTCCTCCCCTCTCTCTGCCTGCCTCTCTGCTTACTTGTGATCTCTGTCTGTCAAATAAATAAATAAAATCTTAAAAAAAAAGATTTGGTCTTTATACCTCATTCTTTCCCCCTTTAGTGTATGTATCACAAGTTGTAACTAAAATCTATTTCATGGGTTACAAACTACAGTGCTACAGGGGCCAAGCAGGTAAATACATGGGTAGATAAACCCATTATGAAGCTGTATGAGGTATGAAAAGGACTCTGGATAACTGGAGATGACACTCTGCATCTAAATGGACAATCGCTATTTGGTTCCAGGACATTTGGACATAGTTGGAAATATTCTAAGGTCTAAAATGTAGGAGTCTAAATGTTTATGCAAATGCTGCATATTTTTAATGTGATAAAACGGTATTTGTGGAACAGTGTGTAGACTAAACCAAACATGTCTGCTGCCAATGTCCAGCCCTGGGCCTTAAGTTTGTGAACTCTCATTTATTCATTCATTTGTTTGTTGTTGTTGTTGTTGTTGTTGTTTGATTTTGGCCCATCTTATCTCCTAAACTGTACACTTTTGGTGGGACAGGAGACATGTCTGTCTTCATAATTGTATCTTCAGTGCCTAATAAGTACCTGGCACATGGTATGAACTGAGTAAATATTTAGTGCATGAGCAAATGAATATATTTGGATTTTATGCATATACTATTTAATCATGTTTCATGACTGAATAAATATAAAATGGAATTTAATATTGAATTATTTGGAAATAAAAATGCAGTAGAAGCAGGCAACATTTAGTATCATGATGCACTGTAGACAGTTCCAGTCACATAAAAAACAAATTAACATGATAATGTTTATAAATATGATATATTCAACATAAACAATATTTTGCCTTTTCAGTCAAAACAGTGGAGTTAATAAAATTAAAATGGTATATACATAAAAGAAAGAATCATGTTACTTATACGTATTTTACATTCCTATAAAAGTCTTAAAAAGTTGGTATTGTCACAAGCATACTGTTCTTTATTTAAACACAAAGGAAAGTTGCCTGTCATTATTTTTTTTTAATTTTTAATTTTTAATTTTTAATAAACATATATTTTTATCCTCAGGGGTACAGGTCTGTGAATCACCAGGTTTACACACTTCACAGCACTCACCAAAGCACATACCCTCTGCAATGTCCATAATCCCATCCCCTCCTTCCAAACCCCCTCCCCCCAGCAACCCTCAGTTTGTTTTGTGAGATTAAGAGTCACTTGTGGTTTGTCTCCCTCCCATTCCCATCTTGTTTCATTTATTCTTCTCCTACCCACTTAAGCCCCGATGTTGCATCACAACTTCCTCATATCAGGGAGATCATATGATAGTTGTCTTTCTCTGCTTGACTTATTTCGCTAAGCATGATACGCTCTAGTTCCATCCATGTTGTCGCAAATGGCAAGATTTCATTTCTTTTGATGGCTGCATAGTATTCCATTGTGTATATATACCACATCTTCTTGATCCATTTATCTGTTGATGGACATCTAGGTTCTTTCCATAGTTTGGCTATTGTGGACATTGCTGCTATAAACATTCGGGTGCATGTGCCCCTTTGGATCACTACGTTTGTATTTTTAGGGTAAATACCCAGTAGTGCAATTGCTGGGTCATAGGGCAGTTCTATTTTCAACATTTTGAGGAACCTCCATGCTGTTTTCCAGAGAGGTTGCACCAGCTTGCATTCCCACCAACAGTGTAGGAGGGTTCCCCTTTCTCCGCATCCTCGCCAGCATCTGTCATTTCCTGACTTGTTGATTTTAGCCATTCTGACTGGTGTGAGGTGATATCTCATTGTGGTTTTGATTTGTATTTCCCTGATGCCGAGTGATATGGAGCACTTTTTCATGTGTCTGTTGGACATCTGGATGTCTTCTTTGCAGAAATGTCTGTTCATGTCCTCTGCCCATTTCTTGATTGGATTATTTGTTCTTTGGGTGTTGAGTTTGCTAAGTTCTTTATAGATTCAGGACACTAGTCCTTTATCTGATATGTCCTTTGCAAATATCTTCTCCCAGTCTGTCAGTTGTCTTTTGATTTTGTTAACTGTTTCCTTTGCTGTGCAAAAGCTTTTGATCTTGATGAAATCCCAATAGTTCATTTTGCCCTTGCTTCCCTTGCCTTTGGCATTGTTCCTAGGAAGATGTTGCTGCGGCTGAGGTCGAAGAGGTTGCTGCCTGTGTTCTCCTCAAGGATTTTGATGGATTCCTTTCGCACATTGAGGTCCTTCATCCATTTTGAGTCTATTTTCATGTGTGGTGTAAGGAAATGGTCCAATTTCATTTTTATGCATGTGGCTGTCCAGTTTTCCCAGCACCATTTATTGAAGAGGCTGTCTTTTTTCCATTGGATATTCTTTCCTGCTTTGTGGAAGATTAGTTGACTGTAGAGTTGAGGGTCTATTTCTGGGCTCTCTATTCTGTTCCATTGATCTATGTGTCTGTTTTTGTGCCAGTACCATGCTGTCTTGATGATGACAGCTTTGTAATAGAGCTTGAAGTCCGGAATTGTGATGCCACCAACGTTGGCTTTCTTTTCAATATCCCTTTGGCTATTCGAGGTCTTTTCTGGTTCCATATAAATTTTAGAATTATTTGTTCCATTTCTTTGAAAAAGATGGATGGTACTTTGATACGAATTGCATTAAATGTGCAGATTAGTTTAGGTAGCATAGACATTTTCACAATATTTATTCTTCCAATCCAGGAGCATGGAACATTTTTCCATTTCTTTGTGTCTTCCTCAATTTCTTTCATGAGTACTTTATAGTTTTCTGAGTATAGATTCTGTGCCTCTTTGGTTAGGTTTATTCCTAGGTATCTTATGGTTTGGGGTGCAATTGTAAATGGGATTGACTCCTTAATTTCTCTTTCTTCTGACTTGCTGTTGGTGTAGAGAAATGCAACTGATTTCTGTGCATTGATTTTATATCCTGACACTTTACTGAATTCCTGTATAAGTTCTAGCAGGTTTGGAGTGGAGTCTTTTGGGTTTCCCACATATAGTATCATATCATCCGCGAAGAGTGATAATTTGACTTCTTCTTTGCCGATTTGGATGCCTTTAATTTCCTTTTGTTGTCTGATTGCTGAGGCTAGGACCTCTAATACTATGTTGAATAGCAGTGGTGATAATGGACATCCCTGCCGTGTTCCTGACCTTAGCGGAAAAGCTTTCAGTTTTTCTCCATTTAGAATGATATTTGCAGTGGGTTTTTCATACATGGCTTTGATGATATTGAGGTATGTCCACTCTATCCCTACACTTTGAAGAGTTTTGATCAGGAAGGGATGCTGTACTTTGTCAAATGCTTTTTCAGCATCTATTGAGAGTATCATATGGTTCTTGTTCTTTCTTTTATTGATGTGTTGTATCACATTGACTGATTTGCAGATGTTGAACCAACCTTGCAGCCCTGGAATAAATCCCACTTGGTCATGGTAAATAATCCTAATAATGGACTGTTGAATCCTATTGGCTAGTATTTTGTTGAGTATTTTCGCATCTGTGTTCATCAAGGATATTGGTCTATAGCTGTCTTTTTTGTTGGGATCCTTGTCTGGTTTTGGGATCAAGGTGATGCTGGCCTCATAAAATGAGTTTGGAAGTTTTCCTTCCATTTCTATTTTTTGGAACAGTTTCAGGAGAATAGGAATTAGTTCTTCTTTAAATGTTTGGTATAATTCCCCCGGGAAGCCATCTGGCCCTGGGCTTTTGTTTGTTTGGAGATTTATAATGACTGTTTCAATCTCCTTACTGGTTATGGGTCTGTTCAGGCTTTCTATTTCTTCCTGGTTCAGTTGTGGTAGTTTATATGTTTCTAGGATTGCATCCATTTCTTCCAGATTGTCAAATTTTTTGGCGTAGAGTTGCTCATAGTATGTTCTTATAATAGTTTGTATTTCTTTGGTGTTAGTTGTGATCTCTCCTCTTTCATTCATGATTTTATTTATTTGGGTCCTTTCTCTTTTCTTTTTGATAAGTCGGGCAGGGGTTTATCAATTTTATTAATTCTTTCAAAGAACCAGCTCCTAGTTTCGTTCATTTGTTCTATTGTTTTTTTGGTTTCTATTTCATTGATTTCTGCTCTGATCTTTATGATTTCTCTTCTCCTGCTGGGCTTAGGGTTTCTTTCTTGTTCTTTCTCCAGCTCCTTTAGGTGTAGGGTTAGGTTGTGTACCTGAGACCTTTCTTGTTTCTTGAGAAAGGCTTCTACCGCTATATATTTTCCTCTCAGGACTGCCTTTGTTTTGTCCCACAGATTTTGAACCGTTGTATTTTCATTGTCATTTGTTTCCATGATTTTTTTCAATTCTTCTTTAATTTCCCGGTTGACCCATTCATTCTTTAGAAGGATGCTGTATAGTCTCCATGTATTTGGGTTCTTTTCAAACTCCCTTTTGTGGTTGAGTTCTAGCTTTAGAGCATTGTGGTCTGAAAATATGCAGGGAATAATCCCAATCTTTTGATACCGGTTGAGTCCTGATTTAGGACCGAGGATGTGATCTATTCTGGAGAATGTTCCATGTGCACTAGAGAAGAATGTGTATTCTGTTGCTTTGGGATGAAATGTTCTGAATATATCTGTGATGTCCATCTGGTCCTGTGTGTCATTTAAGGCCTTTATTTCCTTGCTGATCTTTTGCTTGGATGATCTGTCCATTTCAGTGAGGGGAGTGTTAAAGTCCCCTACTATTATTGTATTATTGTTGTTGTGTTTCTTTGATTTTGTTATTAATTGGTTTATATAGTTGGCTGCTCCCACGTTGGGGGCATAGATATTTAAAATTGTTAAATCTTCTTGTTGGACAGACCCTTTGAGTATGATATAGTGTCCTTCCTCATCTCCTATTATAGTTTTTGGGTTAAAATCTAATTGATCTGATATAAGGATTGCCACTCCTGCTTTCTTCTGATGTCCATTAGCATGGTAAATTCTTTTCCACCCCCTCACTTTAAATCTGGAGGTGTCTTCGGGCTTGAAATGAGTTTCTTGAAAAAGAAAACCTAAAAAAAAAATGAGTTTCTTGGAGGCAACATATAGATGGGTTTTGTTTTTTTATCCATTCTGATACCCTGTGTCTTTTGACAGGGGCATTTAGCCCATTAAAATTCAGGGTAACTATTGAGAGATATGAATTTAGTGCCATGGTATTGCCTGTAGGTGACTGTTACTGTATATGGTCTCTTTTCCTTTCTGATGTACCACTTGTAGGTTCTCTCTTTGCTTAGAGGACCCCTTTCAAGATTTCCTGTAGAGCTGGTTTGGTGTTTGCAAATTCTTTCAGTTTTTGTTTGTCCTGGAAGCTTTTAATCTCTCCTTCTATTTTCAATGATAGCCTAGCTGGATATAGTATTCTTGGCTGCATGTTTTTCTCGTTTAGTGCTCTGAAAATATCATGCCAGCTCTTTCTGGCCTGCCAGGTCTCTGTGGATAAGTCTGCTGCCAATCTAATATTTTTACCATTGTATGTTACAGACTTCTTTTCCCGGGATGCTTTCAGAATTTTCTCTTTGTCACTCAGACTTGTAAATTTTACTATTAGGTGACGGGGTGTGGGCCTATTCTTACTGATTTTGAGGGGCGTTCTCTGAACCTCCTGAATTTTGATGCTCGTTCCCTTTGCCATATTGGGGAAATTCTCCCCAATAATTCTCTCTAGTATACCTTCTGCTCCCCTCTCTCTTTCTTCTTCTTCTGGAATCCCAATTATTCTAATGTTGTTTCGTCTTATGGTGTCACTTATCTCTCGAATTCTCCCCTCGTGGTCCAGTAGCTGTTTGTCCCTCTTTTGCTCAGCTTCTTTATTCTCTGTCATTTGGTCTTCTATATCACTAATTCTTTCTTCTGCCTCATTTATCCTAGCTGTGAGAGCCTCTATTTTTGATTGCTCCTCATTAATAGCTTTTTTTATTTCAACTTGGTTAGATTTTAGTTCTTTTATTTCTCCAGAAGGGGCTTTTATATCTCTCGAGAGGGTTTCTCTAATATCTTCCATGCCTTTTTCGAGCCCGGCTAGAACCTTGAGAATTGTCATTCTGAACTCTAGATCTGACATATTACCAATGTCTGTATTGATTAGATCCCTAGCCTTCGGTACTGCCTCTTGTCCTTTTTTTGTGTGTTGAATTTTTCCGTCTTGTCATTTTGTCCAGATAAGAGTATATGAAGGAGCAAGTAAAATACTAAAAGGGTGGCAACAACCCCAGGAGAATATGCTTTAACCAAATTAGAAGAGATCCCAAATCATGACGGCGGAGAAAGGGGTTAAAAAGAGGTTCAAAAATGAAGAAAGAAAAAAAAAAGAAAAAAAAAAGAAAAAAAAAAAAAAGAATTAAAAAAAAGGAAAACAAAAAAGAAAAATATAAAAAAGAAAAAAATATATATATTAGATAAACTAGTTAAAAAACGTTAAAAAATAAAAAGGTAAAAGTTAAAAAAAATTTTACCAGAAGGCGAGAAAAAAAACAAAAAATGAAAAAGAAAAAAATTAAATTAACTGCAAGACTAAAAAAAATCACTGGGAAAAAGCCATGAGTTCCGTGCTTTGCTTTCTCCTCCTCTGGAATTCTGCTGCTCTCCTTGGTATTGAAACCACACTCCTTGGTAGGTAAACTTGGTCTCAGCTGGATTTCTTGTTGATCTTCTGGGGGAGGGGCCTGTTGTAGTGATTCTCAAGTGTCTTTGCCCCAGGCGGAATTGGACTGCCCTTACCAGGGGCCGGGGTGAGTAATCCGCTCGGGTTTGCTTTCAGGAGCTTTTGTTCCCTGAGCGCTTTCCGTAGAGTTCTGGAGGACTGGAATACTAATGGCGGCCTCCTGGACTCCGGCCCGGAGGAGCCGAGAGCCCAGGACCCCACTCCTCAGTGTGCCCTCAGAGAACAGCGCCCAGTTACTCCCGTCTGCCTGACCTCCGGCCACGCTCTGAGCTCACCGAGCCTGCGACGGGTTCAAGGTAACACCGAGCTGTGATCTTACTGTCGGCTCCGTCTCTGTAGCCGCCTTTCCCGTTCCAATACCCGCAAGCTCTGCGACACTCAGACAGCCCCGATCCTTCTGTGACCCTGCGGGACCTGAGGCCACGCTGACCCCGCGTGGGCTTCACCCGGGTTTAGCCCCTGGAGCGATGTCCCTCAGCGGAACAGACTTTTAAAAGTCCTGATTTTGTGCGCCGTTGCTCCGCCGCTTGCTGGGAGCCAGCCCCACCCCCCGGGGTCTATCTTCCCGTCGCTTTGGATTCACTTCTCTGCCAGTCCTACCTTTCAGAAAGTGGTTGTTTTTCTGTTTCCAGAATTGCTGTTGTTCTTCTCTTCGATCTGCCGATGGATTTTCAGGTGTTTGCAATCTTTAGATAAGCTATCTAGCTGATCTCCGGCTAGCTGAAGTAGTCTCAGCCTGCTACTTCTCCGCCATCTTGACTCCTCCTCCTTGCCTGTCATTATTATGCAAGGTGTAAGTATAGGTAACAGGACTGGTTTTGACAACTTAGTTATTGAATTCTGTGTCATTGCTTTATAGGTGTATAGCAGCAGGCAGCAGTGGTTATTGCAATAGTCTTATAGTAGAGGTTTTTTTGAAATGAAAAAAGCTATTTTTAACCTAATAATATATGCTTATTCTTTGCAAGGGATATAATAATAGATTAATATTTATTCATTAAGAATTTTGTCATTTAGGGGCACCTGGGTGGCTCAGTGGGTTAAAGCCTCTGCCTTCGGCTCAGGTCATGATCCCAGGGTCCTGGGCTCGCTGCTTGGCAGGGAGCCTGATTCCTCCTCTCTCTCTGCCTGCCTCTCTGCCTACTTGTGATCTCTGTCTGTCAAATAAATAAATAAAGTCTTAAAAAAAAAAGAATTTTGTCATTTTAAAAAAGTGATTATAATCCTTTATGTATGTATGTATGTATCTATGTATGTATTATGTTAGTCACCATACATTACATCACTAGTTTTCAATGCAGTGTACCAAGATTCATTGTTTATGCATAACACCCAGTGCTCCATAAAATATGTGGCCTCCTTAATACCCACCACCAGGCCCACTCATCCTCCCTCCCCTCTCCCCTCTAAAACCCTCAGTTTAAGATTTATTTAATTTGAGAGAGAGAAAGAGAAAGGAAGAGAAAGAGAAGAGGAGCAAAGAAAGAAGACAGAATCCTCAAGCAGAACCACTACTGGGCATGGAGCCTAACAGGGGCTTCAATCCCAGGACTCTGATGCCCCCTGACCTTTCTGAATTCATTCAAGAAGTCACCAATGTAATTCTTAACAATTAAAGAGGAATCGTGTGTGTGTATATATATACACCTTCATGAACTGATTTTTAAAAATGGTTCATGCATAACTAAAAACAATAATAGCTGTTTTCTAAGCATCCTTGTGCTTTTGTTCTATTCTTTCAGAAAACTTCTTATATTTCACTAAATATATTCATGATAATCACAAATTTTGAAATTAAACATTAAAAATATAAACATTTCCTCTTTTGATTTGGGAATAGAATTTTTGCAATAATGAAGGGGCTGGTGTGTGTGTGTGCCTGCACGTACAGTGTGTTGGGTTTCAAGGGAAAAAATGTAAAGTGTGGAAGACTGTAAATAAAAAAAATATTAAAATTGATACTTAATGGGATATCTAGGAGGTTCAGTCATTAAGCGCCTGCCTTCGGCTCAGGCCATGATCCCAGGGTCCTGGGATAGAGTCCCACATTGGGTTCCCTACTTGGTGAGCCTGCTTCTCCCTCAGCCTACAGCTCCCCCTACTTGTGTACTCACTCCCTCTGACAAATAAATAAATTAAAATTTTAAAAAATGATGTTTTGGGAGAGATATACTTTTTTCTGCTTTTGTTGGGACTATGTTTTCAAAAAAAGTTTTACTGTTAATGATGTCTGTAATTCAAACAAGGGAAGCTGAATTTTGTTGCCAAGCAGCAAGATTTTTGTTAAGTACACCTTTGATTCATTCTAATTCAAGATAAAACTTTATTTTCTTTTTTATTTAAACTTTTATTAACAGGTATATCTGTTACAGAAATATTCATAATTGTTTGGAAACTGTGTGTATGTATACCAAATGAAAACTTTTTCAAGATGGAGTGATAAAATGAGATATATAGGTCTAATTAATTATTACTTCTAAGAAGCACATGTATTTTATCTGGTATACTCATTGTCAAAACTCTAAATGTATTAAAATGTATACTTATTAACTTACATGTTATAAATGTAATAAGTCTTTATAATATTCCATTTAATTCATTAGTGTTCCCATTTTTCTTTAATGTAGAAGTTAATGCCAAGAGACTTATTTAAATTGCAAGACTTTTTTGAATCTTCCTATTTCTGAATTCATTTATTTTGTTCCTTCCACAGTTAAATTGGATTGGTTACCTTTATTGTATTTAGTTATAATTATGGTATAATTTTATTTTAATAAATGAAGCACCATTCTTAAGTCATTTTTAGAACAAGATAAGATTTCAATAAATAATTTAAATTTAAATGTTACATCAGAATCAACCACATAGTTACCCTTCCTTCTTTCATTTTCACATCTATTTAAATACCTCAATCCAAATGTAAAATCTAGTCAATATAAAGTTATTGGTTTTATGTTATTATTGTTGTGATTATTATAATTTTTTATAAAGAGAGAGAGCATGCATGAGCAGGGTGAAGGGGAAGAGGGAGATGGAGAGAGAAAATATTAAGCAGGCTCCATGCTCAGTGCAAAGCCCATCTTTGGGCTTGATCTCATGACCCAGAAATCATGACCTGAACCAAAATCAAGATTCTGAAGCTTAAGCAGGTGAGCTGCCTAGACACCCATATTGTAGTGATTATTGAATCAGATTAGATTCAGATAGAAGTGAGGATCTGATTATTAGAAAAGCGTAAATAGTCAAAAGAGTTATTTGATCTCTGTAGATGATAATTTTATTTGAATTAGGCTTATTTTCTATTTGATATTTGAAGATTTGTAAATAGATTCTTTTTTTTTAAGATTTTATTTATTTATTTGACAGACAGAGATCACAAGTAGGCAGAGAGGCAGGCAGAGAGAGAGAGAGAGGGGGAAGCAGGCTTCCTGCAGAGCAGAGAGCCCGATGCGGGGCTCGATCCCAGGACCCTGAGATCATGACCCTAGCCGAAGGCAGCAGCCCAAACCACTGAGCCACCCAGGCGCCCCTGTAAATAGATTCTTAAAAGCTCTAGTCTTCAAACCCCTGCACCAATGAGTAGATCTACCAAGTAAGGTGTTATAGTTAATTAAAATGAATGCAGACCATTTTGAGAAACTTGTCAATGTTATACAAATGTAAGATATTATTCTGGTTGTAGTATGGGCTAAATAGTATTTACAGAAAGAGAAAATAAATAATTGATTTGACATCTATAAATTTATTCTCTTCGGATTCCAATCAGTCCAAAAACCTTGGTGAAGAAATAATGTTCTAGGAATAGTGCATGCCTTGGGAGGAAAGAAATATACAGATAACTAAAAATGGGATTTTTACCTGATATCTCTCAGTATATTCTAAGATAATTCCTGTTTCATCAGAAAATATGTCTTCACAAATTAAGTAATTAAACACAAAGGCAGATTTTCTGTCAAAATTCATTTTACATTTTCCAGTGCAATGATTTGTTATAAATAGAAAAAAATTTTTGCCAGTGATATAATCAGTTTAGAAGATATTAATGCTCCAAAATTCATACCTTTGAGCACAAGCATAATACATTATAGCTATTATAGTATAATTTTTAGAATTGATTGCCAGATATCCAGAAAATAAATTAATAATATTAATGAATTCTCCTCATTTTTATCCAGTTTTTCTATAGAAATGAAAGCCCTAAATAGTGCATATTTCTACTTAATCCCTTACCATTATCTTTTTTTTTTAAAGATTTCATTTATTTATTTGACAGAGAGAGATCACAAGTAGGCTGAGGGGCAGGCAGAGAGAGAGGAAGAAGCAGGCTTCCTGCTGAGCAGAGAACCCGATGCAGGGCTGGATCCCAGGACCCCGAGATCATGACCTGAGCCAAAGGTAGAGGCTTTAACCCACTGAACCTCCCAGGCGCCTCTAAACAGCATCCTTTAAGATAAATTTTTTAAATTAATTAATTTATTTTCAGAAAAACAGTATTCATTATTTTTCACCACACCCAGTGCTCCATGAAATCCGTGCCCTTTATAATACCCACCACTTGGTACCCCAACCTCTCACCCCCCTGCCACTTCAAACCCCTCAGATTGTTTTTCAGAGTCCATAGTCTCTCATGATTCACCTCCCCTTACAATTTACCCCAACTCCCTTCTCTTCTCTAGCACCCCTTGTCCTCCATGATATTTGTTATGCTCCACAAATAAGTGAAACCATATGATAATTGACTCTCTCTGTTTGACTTATTTCACTCAGCATAATCTCTTCCAATCCCGTCCATGTTGCTACAAAAGTTGGGTATTCATCCTTTCTGATGGAGTCATAATACTCCATAGTGTATATGGACCACATCTTCCTTATCCATTCATCCATTGAAGGGAATCTTGGTTCTTTCCATAGTTTGGTGACTGTGGCCATCATGAAAAAAATGTTCATCATCACTAGCCCTCAGGGAGATTCAAATTAAAACCACATTGAGATATCACCTTACACCAGTTAGAATGGCCAAAATTAACAAAACAGGAAACAACATGTGTTGGAGAGGATGTAGAGAAAAGGGAACCCTCTTACACTGTTGGTGGGAATGCAAGTTGGTGCAGCCTCTTTGGAGAACAGTGTGGAGATTCCTCAAGAAATTAAAAAAAATAGAACTTCCCTATGGACCCTGCCATTGCACTCCTGGGTATTGCACTCCAAAGATACAAATGTAGTGAAAAGAAGGGCTATCTGTACCCCAATGTTTATAGCAGCAATGGCCATGGTCGCCAAAGTATGGAAAGATAATTTTTTACTGTTAGAATGTAACCATTTTGAGTAATATATTCCATACACATTTATAAATATTTTCAAATTTAAGGTCCAGTTTTCCTGACCTTCTCTACATCTCTAGAAAAATATATATGTGATATAATATTATGAAATTTAGAAAAAAATTTGAGCATTGGTCATCTATTCATTAAATAAATATGTTTTATATTGCCAAGATTTTTTCCTTTGTTTATTTATGACAAGGCCATTTTGCATATTTACTTCTATTTCCATTTCCTAAAAAAAACGAAAAAAATAGTCCCTCAACTACCCATTTAGTCTAAGCCACATTTTGGTATCTTCCTACTATATCAGTGGACAAGTTGTTATTTACAGCTTACATCCTTTAAGAAAATTTTTTATTATCAAATCCACTTTTATATTATTAAAGAAAAAAAAAAGCTTTTATATTGGGGATACTTAACTTTTATATCTGTATCATGTTAATCATGATTAGCAAAGCCGGTGTTCTGTGATCAGAATATGTATTTTATGATGATAAAACTATATTACATCATTATTGTTTAATATAGTCAACATTCTTTCTTCTGTGCTGCAGTAGGTGCAATGACCTAGAAGAATAATGTTACACATCATTTAGTACCACTGAGTCCCCCTGCTACTACTACCTGTAGAGTATAAATTATCTGTGGAAACATGTAGAACAAAAAATATATCTGCTTATTTGGATGGTATGTTGGGAATTCACTCTCCTATCTTAATGTGAAAGCTATCCTTGTTTTTTATTAAAAGCGATAAAAAAATAGTTCATTAAGACTAGAATAATATCTACCTGATTTACTCCTAAATCTATAAAGGCAAGCAGAATACCTGAAATGTGCGGTAGGTATTCCTAACATTTGTTGAATGAATGGATGACTGCATGGTTTCCTTCCACAGAGATTTAGGAAAATAAATGTTTTCAAAAAGTATCACTTGTTGCACATGTAAATCTGGAAGTAATTTTGGGGCTGGAGAAATTGAGATCATTTTCAGATTTTCAGGGCTAAAACAATTATGGTGTTTGAGCATCAAGGTTATAGTATTTCCCATCTTTTTATGAACTTTCTGGGAAAAAAATTAAGTTATGGGTGTAAAAAAACATTACCACTTAATAGAATGCCTTCATAGTATTGAAAACAATACATACCTGATTCACAAATATACTTGAGTTTACCTTACAGAATCATTGTCCAGATGAGTTGATTTTCTAATATCTTATATCACACCATATAAAATATAAAGTTTTATTTGATTATGTTAAGTTATGATTATTATTATTTATTGAGTTTTAAATACATGTACAAATAATTTATCTGAATTCTTAAGGTAAGGCTAATATTTTTTTTTAGTAAGACTAAAATTTTTATGGATTTCAATACCTGATATTATAAGAAGCTGTGAATTTTTTGCCATTTTACTTTGCTAATAGTTGTATTTTTCGTAGTAGAAACCACATACCTTAGGATGCAAGGACAATATAGTGGTTTGTGTATATAAAATGGACTGACTGTTTCAGAGGGGAACAAAATGCACACTTTGGAAATGTGTGTTTTCTTTAAAATAGAACTGATTGGTATGATGATATGTTTCCAAAAAAAAAAAAAAAAGAAAGAAAGAAAGAAAGAAAGAAAGCAAAAAGAGAAAGGAAACCAATATGTTCTCAGAGGAAGAGATGGTTCTAGATATTAAAAGTAATAAATATTTGGAAAATAAGAATAAAAAATACCTGAAAGTGTTTCCATTATATTAAAAGAAGACAGCCTGCTTAGATTTTTGTCCCCCATATTTCCATGAACTAATGAAACAGAGTACTTCACATATTTTATAGTTCAATTTTATTTTGGTCTTCTCTGAGCCCTGAGTTTATTATCCTGTAATCCATCTCTTTCTTCAATGCAAAAGCATAACTAAAAAGGAGGCTAACATCATTCATTGTTTTATCACATTCAATTTGTTCACAATGGTATCTTAATTAAGTGCAATATTTCCATTGAATACATATTCTATTCAATAAAATAAATTTTCTCTTCTTCTAAGTTCTTCTTCTTTCAATTTCTTCAAACTATATGGACAATGATAATTTTGTGCAGTAAAAGATCCTATGTGAAAATTTTAAATTTTTTGGGCAAAAAAGTCATTAAATCTCACAAATACTATGTTTTATTATACCAATAATAGGGATAGAATATGTTCTTCAAGTGTTTGTGCAAGAATAATATTTTTGGGAAGTGGGGGCAAGGTAGTGGAAAAGTAGGAGATGCTGTTTCATGTTTCAAATGGTTCCCTAAAGTGAGCTGATTATCTAACAGAACACTCTGAATACCCACAAAATCAGCCCGGATGTAGGATTATATATCCTAGATCTCTGCAGGGGGCAGAAGACACTGTGGACAGAAGCATTCTAGGGGTGCACCTTTGCCTGGATCAAGGATGATACATTCAGCTACACATCCCCTCAGTCGTCGTCTCACACCAAAATGACTAGGAGGAGGAATGCCCAACAGAGGAAAAATGCAGAGACAGGGGTTCCTCTCCATCAGAGCTATTGGATAACAAGGTAGGGGACATAAACAGTATGCCAGAAAGGGAATTCAGGCACTAGTAACAATCATCTAGGCAATGTCTAGGTTGGAGAAAACCATTCATTACAAAATAGAATGAATTAGGGCAGAAGTGAAAGCCATCAGAGAAAAAAATAAAAAAATTCTGTCAATGAGTTCCAATATAATCTGAATTATCTAACAGCTAGGGTACCTGAGGCAGAGGATAGAAAATTATTGATTTAGAGGACAAACTGATCGAGATAAAAAAAAAAATATCAGGAAGAGTCCTGAAACAAAACAGCTTAGAAGCCATGAAAACACAGAATTAGGGAAAATAAATGGACACCATGAAATATTTCCAATTTCAGAATTATTGGAATCCCTGAGGGGGTAGGAGAAGGGAAAGAAGACTGAAAGGATATAGTTGAACAAATTCTCCATGAAAATGTTTCCCAACTGGGGAATGGAACCAGCATCCCTGTCCTAGAGGCAGAAAAGGTCTCCCCTCAAGACCATAGAATGGCCCAAATTAGCAAGAACAGGTTTTAAATAAAATAACACGTGTTGGCGGGGATGTGGAGAAAGGGGAGCCCTCTTAACACTGTTGGTGGGAATGCAAGTTGGTTGCAGCCACTTTGGGAGAACAGTGTGGAGATTCCTCAAGAAATTAAAATAGAAATGCCCTATGACCCTGAAATTGCACTACTACTGGGTATTTACCCCAAAGATACAAATGTAGTGAAAAGAAGGCCATACTGTACCCAATGTTTTTTTTTATAGGCAGGCAATGGCCACAGTCAACAAAACTGTGGAAAGAACCAAGATGCCCTTCAGGGACGAATGGATAAGGAAGATTGTGGTCCATATACACTATAGAGTATTATGCCTCCATGAGAAAGGATGAATACTCAACTTTTGATAGCAACATGGATGGGGACTGGAAGAGACTATGCTGAGTGGAAATAAGTCAAGCAGAGAGAGTCAATTATCATATGGGTTTCACTTGATTTGTGGAGGGCAAAAACAAATAGCATGGAGGACAAGGGGAGTTAGAGAGGAGAAGGGAGTTGGGGTAAATTGGAATGGGGAGGTGAACATGAGAGACTAATGGACTCTGAAAAACAATTCTGATGGGTTTTGAAGGGGCGGGGGGTTGAGAGTTGGGGCCAGGTGGTGGGTATTAGAGAGGGTACGGATTTCATGGAGCACTGGGTGTGGTGGCAAAAACAAGTGAATAACTGCTATGGGCTGAAAAACATAATAAATAAAAAAACAAAACAAACAAAACAAAAAAGAATCTAGAAAGACCTCGAGGCACCCTGATTGTGGTGAAAATGGAAAATGACAAATCCATAGTTTTTAGACAGGGAGCTCTTGAAATTCAGCTAGAGGGCAAAGATTCTTTATGTACAGAAGAAAGCTCATCAGAAAATAACATCAGACCTATCCACAGAAACCTGGCAAAGCCAGAAAGGGGCTGGCAAATGTATTCAGGGCACTAAATTAAAAGAACATGCAGCCAAGAATACTTTATCCAGTCAAGGCTAACATTCAAAATGGTATGGAAAGATAAAGAGCTTGCAAGACCAGCAAGGTTTTAAAAGAGTATGTGACCGCCAATTTCGCAGCTATAAGAAATAGATAAAGGGGGTTCTATAAGAGAAGAAAGAACCCCATAGAGGTCAGAGAACAGAAATTTATGGAGGTAATCTATAAGAAAAAAGGACTACTTCACAGGCAACAATGACAATAAAAATGTATTTCCCGCAATAGTCACTCTGTCTACAACATGAATGGCCTAAATGCCTCATGAAATGGCACAACACAGGATTGCAAGATTGGATAAAATGACAGGATCCATCCATATGTTGTCTACAGGCAAGACGACCCATTTTGAACCAAAAGGATACATCCAGACTAAAAGTGATATTGGATCGCATTCCTGGAAAACTATATAACTTCCAAAACTGAATCAGCGGAAGAAGAATTTGGACAACCTGAAATAGACCAATATCCTAGTAATGAGATTGAAGCATTGATCAAAAACCTCCCTCCAAACAACGAGCCCCAGCGACCATGATGGATTCCTTGGGGAATTCTACCAAACGTTCAAAGAAGAAA